>NC_069499.1:653457454-653685998 GCF_027579735.1 Bombina bombina
GTTCAGTTATTAAAGTGTTTTCTAAGCTTGCTGGTCTCATTACTAGTCTGTTTAAACATGTCTGTCATAGAGGAAAAACCAACAAAGAGATAGTAGGTAGATTCCACACAAATTTAATAAAGTCCTGGCTCTGAAACTATGGATATAAATATACCCTATAGTATGCACTGGAAAGGGGGGTAACTCTCCTCAAAGTAAAGTATAAAGTTAATAAAACCGGTCAAATGAATGCGGTTTCCCACAAGGATAGTGCCTCACACACATAAGCAAGTAGACAATTGTAAATTCTTTGCAGCAGAGAAAGGTGTCTCACCACCTAAATAAGAGTCCACACAAAGCTGTCAATCTGTTTCGTTGTGGTTTTGTATCCCAAGGAGTCCTTCCCAGGTGGATAGATGGCTGCAAGCTTTATAGGTGATAAAGTTATAATCCAATATGCGATCCGCTCCGGTTACCGCAAGAGGAGCAAACTTAAAATGTCTTATGCAAAGTGGTGATGGGAGAGTGTCAGCGTACCCCTCAATCCAGGAGCTTGTTCATCCCAGTCGAGAAAGGACTTGTCAGGGAGCCGTTCCCCTTGTGTCAGGCTATAGAATACCTTACCATAGAGAAAAAAAAAAAAACGGACGGCTGGTATTCATGTAAAGATAAGTCCTTTATTCAAAAAAGTTTAAAAACAGATGGTCAAAAAGTGAAAGATTCATAATCAGAGCGCACACATAAGCACCAAGGGATAGGCTTGCTTACGCGTTTCGGCTGTGAGCCGTAATCATAGTATATGCATATGATTATTATGCTATGATTACGGCTCACAGCTTGTGTGCGCTCTGATTATGAATCTTTCACTTTTTGACCATCTGTTTTTAAACTTTTTTGAATAAAGGACTTTTATCTTCACATGAATACCAGCCGTCCGCTTTTTTGCTTTTTCTCTATGGTAAGGTGACATAGAGGAAACTCATTGTTCATTATGTTTAGAAACCATTGTGAAGCGAGACAGCTCTGGGACTAGAATAAATACAGAGCTCTCTGACGCTTTAGTAGCTATCTCTGATACACCCTCACAATATAATGAAGCTGAAGCAGGGGAGCTTCAATCTGTGGGTGATTTTTCTGATTCAGGGAAGATACTTCAATCTTATTCTGATATGTCTACATTTAAATTTAAGCTTGAACACCTCCGTGTATTGCTCAGGGAGGTTTTAGCAACTCTGGACGACTGTGACACTATTGTATTCCCAGAGAAATTATGTAGATTGGATAAATACTATGCAGTAACTACTTACACTGATGTTTTTCCAATCCCTAAAAGGTTTTCTGAAATTATTACTAAGTAATGGGATAGACCAGGTGTACCGTTCTCTCCCCGTCCTGTTTTTAAAAAGATGTTTCCTATAGACGCCGCTACACGGGACTTATGGCAGACGGTCCCTAAGGTGGAAGGAGCAGTTTCTACTCTAGCTAAGCGTACCACTATCCCTGTCGAGGACAGTTGTGCTTTTCTAGATCCAATGGATAAAAAATTATGGGGTTACCTTAAGAACATTTTCTTTCAACAAGGTTTTATTCTCCAGCCTCTTGCATGCATTGCCCCAGTCACTGCTGCCGTGGCTTTCTGGATTGAGTCCCTAGAGGAGGTTCTACAGGTTGAAACCCTGTTGGAAGATATAATTGACAAGCTTAGGGCCCTTAAGCTAGCCAATTCATTTGTTTCTGACGCCGTTGTTCATTTAACCAAGCGAACAGCTAAAAAGAGTGGCGCAGCTTCAACTTCCTCTAACACAAAACAAGAGGGAACTTTTGCTCAGTCTAAGCCGGTCTGGAGACCTAACCAGGCTTGGAACAAGGGGATACAGGCCAAGAAGCCTGCTGCTGTCTCTAAGACAGCATGAAGGAGCAGCCCCCGATCCGGAAACGGATCTAGTATTGGGCAGACTCTCTCTCTTCGCCCAGGCTTGGGCAAGAGATGTCCAGGATCCCTGGGCATTGGAAATTGTGTCCAAGGGTTATCTTCTGGAATTCAAAACCTCTCCCCCAAAAGGGAGATTTCATCTCTCACTTTTATCTGCAAACCAGATAAAGAGAGAGGCATTCTTACATTGTGTTCAAGACCTCCTAGTTATGGGAGTGATCCACCCAGTTCCGCAGGAGGAACAGGGACAGGGCTTCTATTCAAATCTGTTTGTAGTTCCCAAAAAAGAGGTAACATTCAGACCAATCTTAGATCTCAAGATCTTAAACAAATTTCTCAGAGTTCCATCCTTCAAGATGGAGACTATTCGAACCATCCTTCCTATGATCCAGGAGGGTCAATACAGGCACTACCAGTTTGTGGCTCTTCCCTTCGGGTTGGCCACGGCACCAAAAATCTTTACAAAGGTTCTAGGGTCCCTTCTAGCGCTCCTAAGGCCGCGGGCTATAGCAGTAGCCCCTTACTCAGACGACATTCTGATACAGGCGTCGACTTTTCAAGTTGCCAGGTCTCACACGGACATTGTTCTGGCATTTCTGAGGTCGCATGGGTGGAAAGTGAACGAAGAAAAAAGTTCTCTATCTCCTCTCACAAGAGTTTCCTTCCTAGAAACTCTGATAGATTCTGTAGAAATGAAGATTTACCTGACAGAGGCCAGGTTGTCAAAACTTCTAAATTCCTGCCGTGTTCTTTATTCTACTTCTCGCCCTTCAGTGGCTCAGTGTATGGAAGTAATCGGCTTAATGGTAGTGGCAATGGACATAGTGCCGTTTGCCCGCCTACATCTCAGACCGCTGCAACTCTGCATGCTCAGTCAGTGGAATGGGGATTACACAGATTTGTCCCCTCTACTAAATCTGGATCAAGAGACCAGGGATTCTCTTCTCTGGTGGCTATCTCGGGTCCATCTGTCCAAGGGTATGACCTTCCGCAGGCCAGATTGGACAATAGTAACGACAGATGCCAGCCTTCTGGGCTGGGGTGCAGTCTGGAACTCCCTGAAGGCTCAGGGCTTATGGACTCAGGAGGAGACACTCCTTCCGATAAACATTCTGGAACTAAGAGCGATATTCAATGCTCTTCAGGCTTGGCCTCAGCTAGCTGCGGTCAGGTTCTTCAGATTTCAGTCGGATAACATCACGACTGTAGCTTACATCAACCATCAAGGGGGAACAAGGAGTGTTGGAGGTTTCAAAAATAATTCTATGGGCAGAGGTTCACTCTTGCCATCTATCAGCTATCCATATCCCAGGAGTAGAGAACTGGGAGGCGGATTTTCTAAGTCGGCAGACTTTTCATCCGGGGGAGTGGGAACTCCATCTGGAGGTGTTTGCACAGTTGATTCAACTTGGGGGCAAGCCAGAACTGGATCTCATGGCGTCTCGTCAGAACGCCAAGCTTCCTTGTTACGGGTTCAGGTCCAGGGATCCCAAGGCTGCGCTGATAGATGCTCTAGCAGCGCCTTGGTCTTTTAACCTGGCTTATGTGTTTCCACCGTTTCCTCTGCTCCCTCGTCTGATTGCCAAGATCAAGCAGGAGAGAGCTTCAGTGATTTTGATAGCTCCTGCGTGGCCACGCAGGACTTGGTACGCAGATCTGGTGGACATGTCATCCTTTCCACCTTGGACTCTGCCGCTGAGGCAGGACCTTCTACTTCAAGGTCCCTTCAAACATCCAAATCTAATTTCTCTGCGTCTGACTGCTTGGAGATTGAACGCTTGATTTTGTCAAAACGTGGTTTTTCCGAGTCGGTCATTGATACCTTAATTCAGGCTTGAAAGCCTGTCACCAGGAAAATCTATCATAAGATATGGTGTAAATATCTTCATTGGTGTGAATCCAAGGGTTACTCATGGAGTAAAGTCAGGATTCCCAGGATATTGTCTTTTCTCCAAGGAGGATTTGAGAAGGGATTGTCAGCGAGTTCCTTAAAGGGACAGATTTCTGCTCTGTCTATTCTTTTGCACAAGCGTCTGGCGGATGTTCCAGACGTTCAGGCGTTTTGTCAGGCTTTAGTTAGAATCAAGCCTCGTTTAAACCTGTTGCTCCGCCATGGAATTTAAATTTAGTTCTTAAAGTTCCATAGGTCAAGCTTTTATCTTGGAAAGTTCTGTTCTTGGTAGCTATCTCTTCGGCTCGAAGAGTTTCAGAGTTATTTGCCTTGCAGTGTGATTTCCCTTATCTGATCTTCCATGCAGATAAGGTAGTTTTGCGTACCAAACCTGGGTTTCTTCCTAAGGCGGTATCCAATAAGAATATCAATCAAGAGATTGTTGTTCCGTCACTGTGTCCTAATCCTTCTTCACAGAAGGAACGTCTATTACACAATCTTGACGTGGTTCGTGCTTTAAAGTTTTATTTACAAGCTACTAAAGATTTTCGTCAAATATCTGCATTGTTTGTTGTCTACTCTGGACAGAGGAAAGGCCAAAAGGCTTCAGCAACTTCTCGTTCTTTTAAGTTAAGAAGTATAATCCGCTTAGCTTATGAGACTGCTGGCCAGCAGCCTCCTGAAAGAATTGCAGCTCATTCCACATGAGCTTTTAAAATTGAGGCTTCTGTTGAACAGATTTGTAAGGCGGCGACTTGGTCTTCGCTTCATACTTTTTCTAAATTCTACAAATTTGATACTTTTGCTTCTTCGGAGGCTATTTTTGGGAGAAAGGTCTTACAGGCAGTGGTGCCTTCCGTTTAAGCGCCTGCCATGTCCCTCCCTTCATCCGTGTCCTATAGCTTTGGTATTGGTATCCCACAAGTAATGGATGAATCCGTGGACTGGATACACCTTACAAGAGAAAACAAAATTTATGCTTACCTGATAAATTTATTTCTCTTGTGGTGTATCCAGTCCTCGGCCCGCCCTGTCATTTTAAGGCAGGTATTTTTTAACTTTAAACTACAGTCACCACTGCACCCTATGGTTTCTCCTTTTTCTGGCTTGTCTTCGGTCGAATGACTGGAGGTGGCAGTTAGGGGAGGAGCTATATAGACAGCTCTGCTGTGGGTGATCCTTTTGCAACTTCCTGTTGGGAAGGAGAATATCCCACAAGTAATGGATGATCCGTGGACAGGATACACCACAAGAGAAATAAATTTATCAGGTAAGCATAAATTATGTTTTCTGATATGATTTGTAAAAAATGGAATAGGCTTGGTACTTCTTTTATTCCTTCTTCAAGGTTTAAAAAATTGTATCCTTTGCCAGCAGTTAGATTGTAGGTTTGGGAAAAGATCCCCAATGTTGATGGGGCTATCTCTACTCTTGCTATACGTACTACTATTCCTACAGAAGATAGTGCTTCTTTTAAAGATCCTTTTAGATAGGAAACTTGAATCTTGGCTTATTTATATTCAGGTCATCTTCTTAGGCTTGCAATTTCTTTGGCTGATGTTGCAGCTGCTTCAACTTTTTGGTTGGAAACTTTAGCGCAACAAGTATCAGACCATAATATGTCTAGCATTGTTAAGTTAATTCAACATGCTAATAATTTTGTTTGTGATGCCATTTTTGATATCATCAGAATTGATGTTAGATGTATGTCTTTAGCTATTTTAGCTAGAAGAGCTTTATGGCTTAAATCTTGGAATGCTGATATGACTTCTAAATCGACGTTGTTTTCTCTCTTTCCAAGGTAATAAATTGTTTGGTTCTCAGTTGGATTCTATAATTTCAACTGTTACTGGGGGAAAGGGGGCTTTCTTTCATGTAATTAACAAGAGTCCATGAGCTAGTGACGTATGGGATATACATTCCTACCAGGAGGGGCAAAGTTTCCCAAACCTTAAAATGCCTATAAATACACCCCTCACCACACCCACAAATCAGTTTTACAAACTTTGCCTCCAAGGGAGGTGGTGAAGTAAGTTTGTGCTAGATTCTACGTTGATATGCGCTCCGCAGCAAGTTGGAGCCCGGTTTTCCTCTCAGCGTGCAGTGAATGTCAGAGGGATGTGAGGAGAGTATTGCCTATTGAATGCAGTGATCTCCTTCTACGGGGTCTATTTCATAAGGTTCTCTGTTATCGGTCGTAGAGATTCATCTCTTACCTCCCTTTTCAGATCGACGATATACTCTTATATTTACCATTTCCTCTACTGATTCTCGTTTCAGTACTGGTTTGGCTTTCTACAAACATGTAGATGAGTGTCCTGGGGTAAGTAAGTCTTATTTTCTGTGACACTCTAAGCTATGGTTGGGCACTTTATTTATAAAGTTCTAAATATATGTATTCAAACATTTATTTGCCTTGACTCAGAATGTTCAACTTTCCTTATTTCCAGACAGTCAGTTTCATATTTGGGATTATGCTTTAATTATCATATTTTTCTTACCTCAAAAATTTGACTTTTTCCCTGTGGGCTGTTAGGCTCGCGGGGGCTGAAAATGCTTCATTTTATTGCGTCATTCTTGGCGCGGACTTTTTTGGCGCAAAAATTCATTTCGTTTCCGGCGTCATACGTGTCGCCGGAAGTTGCGTCATTTTTTTGACGTTATTTTGCGCCAAAAATGTCGGCGTTCCGGATGTGGCGTCATTTTTGGCGCCAAAAGCATTTAGGCGCCAAATAATGTGGGCGTCTTATTTGGCGCCAAAAAATATGGGCGTCGTTTTTGTCTCCACATTATTTCAGTCTCATTTTTCATTTGCTTCTGGTTGCTAGAAGCTTGATGTTTGGCATTTTTTTCCCATTCCTGAAACTGTCTTATAAGGAATTTGATCTATTTTGCTTTATATGTTGTTTTTTCTCTTACATATTGCAAGATGTCTCACGTTGCATCTGAGCCAGAAGATACTACAGGAAAACCTCTGCCTGCTGGATCTACCAAAGCTAAGTGTATCTGCTGTAAACTTTTGGTAGCTATTCCTCCAGCTGTTGTTTGTATTAAATGTCATGACAAACTTGTTAATGCAGATAATATTTCCTTTAGTGATGTACCATTGCCTGTTGCAGTTCCCTCAACATCTAAGGTGCAGAATGTTCCTGATAACATAAGAGATTTTGTTTCTGAATCCATAAAGAAGGCTTTGTCTGTTATTTCTCCTTCTAGTAAACGTAAAAAGTCTTTTAAATCTTCTCTCTCTACAGATGAATTTTTAAATGAACACCATCATTCTGATTCTTTGGACTCTTCTGGTTCAGAGGATTCTGTCTCAGAGATTGATGCTGATAAATCTTCATATTTATTTAAGATGGAATTTATTCGCTCTTTACTTAAAGAAGTACTAATTGCTTTAGAAATAGAGGATTCTAGTCCTCTTGATACTAATTCTATACGTTTGGATAAGGTTTTTAAAGTTCCTGCGGTTATTCCAGAAGTCTTTCCTGTTCCTAATGCTATTTCTGCAGTAATTGCTAAGGAATGGGATAGATTGGGTAATTCATTTACTCCTTCTAAACGTTTTAAGCAATTATATCCTGTTCCGCCTGACAGATTAGAATTTTGGGACAAAATCCCTAAAGTTGATGGGGCTATTTCTACCCTTGCTAAACGTACTACCATTCCTACATCAGATGGTACCTCGTTTAAGGATCCTTTAGATAGAAAAATTGAATCTTTTCTAAGAAAAGCTTATCTATGTTCAGGTAATCTTCTTAGACCTGCTATATCATTGGCTGATGTTGCTGCAGCTTCAACTTTTTGGTTGGAAACTCTAGCGCAACAAGTAACAAATCGTGATTCTCATGATATTATTATTCTTCTCCAGCATGCTAATAATTTCATCTGTGATGCCATTTTTGATATTATTAGAGTTGATGTTAGATTTATGTCTCTGGCTATCTTAGCCAGAAGAGCTTTATGGCTTAAGACTTGGAATGCTGATATGGCTTCTAAATCAACTCTACTTTCCATTTCTTTCCAGGGAAACAAATTATTTGGTTCTCAGTTGGATTCTATTATTTCAACTGTTACTGGTGGGAAAGGAACTTTTTTACCACAGGATAAAAAGTCTAAAGGTAAAAACAGGGCTAACAATCGTTTTCGTTCCTTTCGTTTCAACAAAGAACAAAAGCCTGATCCTTCGTCCTCAGGAGCAGTTTCAGTTTGGAAACCATCTCCAGTCTGGAATAAATCCAAGCCTGCTAGAAAGGCAAAGCCTGCTTCTAAGTTCACATGAAGGTACGGCCCTCATTCCAGTTCAGCTGGTAGGGGGCAGGTTACGTTTTTTCAAAGAAATTTGGATCAGTTCTGTTCACAATCTTTGGATTCAGAACATTGTTTCAGAAGGGTACAGGATTGGTTTCAAGATGAGACCTCCTGCAAAGAGATTTTTTCTTTCCCATGTCCCAGTAAATCCAGTGAAAGCTCAAGCATTTCTGAATTGTGTTTCAGATCTAGAGTTGGCTGGAGTAATTATGCCAGTTCCAGTTCCGGAACAGGGGATGGGGTTTTATTCAAATCTCTTCATTGTACCAAAGAAGGAGAATTCCTTCAGACCAGTTCTGGATCTAAAATTATTGAATCGTTATGTAAGGATACCAACGTTCAAGATGGTAACTGTAAGGACTATATTGCCTTTTGTTCAGCAAGGGAATTATATGTCCACAATAGATTTACAGGATGCATATCTGCATATTCCGATTCATCCAGATCATTATCAGTTCCTGAGATTCTCTTTTCTAGACAAGCATTACCAATTTGTGGCTCTACCGTTTGGCCTTGCTACAGCTCCAAGAATTTTCACAAAGATTCTCGGTGCCCTTCTGTCTGTAATCAGAGAACAGGGTATTGTGGTATTTCCTTATTTGGACGATATCTTGGTACTTGCTCCGTCTTTACATTTAGCAGAGTCTCATACGAATCGACTTGTGTTGTTTCTTCAAGATCATGGTTGGAGGATCAATTTACCAAAAAGTTCTTTGATTCCTCAAACAAGGGTAACCTTTCTGGGTTTCCAGATAGATTCAGTGTCCATGACTTTGTCTTTAACAGACAAGAGATGTCTAAAATTGATTACAGCCTGTCGAAACCTTCAGTCTCAATCATTCCCTTCGGTAGCCTTATGCATGGAAATTCTAGGTCTTATGACTGCTGCATCGGACGCGATCCCCTTTGCTCGTTTTCACATGCGACCTCTTCAGCTCTGTATGCTGAACCAATGGTGCAGGGATTACACGAAGATATATCAATTAATATCTTTAAAACCGATTGTTCGGCACTCTCTAACGTGGTGGACAGATCACCATCGTTTAATTCAGGGGGCTTCTTTTGTTCTTCCGACCTGGACTGTAATTTCAACAGATGCAAGTCTCACAGGTTGGGGAGCTGTGTGGGGATCTCTGACGGCACAAGGAGTTTGGGAATCTCAGGAGGTGAGATTACCGATCAATATCTTGGAACTCCGTGCAGTTTTCAGAGCTCTTCAGTTTTGGCCTCTTCTGAAGAGAGAATCGTTCATTTGTTTTCAGACAGACAATGTCACAACTGTGGCATACATCAATCATCAAGGAGGGACTCACAGTCCTCTGGCTATGAAAGAAGTATCTCGAATTTTGGTTTGGGCGGAATCCAGCTCCTGTCTAATCTCTGCGGTTCATATCCCAGGTGTAGACAATTGGGAAGCGGATTATCTCAGTCGCCAAACGTTGCATCCGGGCGAATGGTCTCTTCACCCAGAGGTATTTCTTCAGATTGTTCAAATGTGGGGGCTCCCAGAGATAGATCTGATGGCCTCTCATCTAAACAAGAAACTTCCCAGGTATCTGTCCAGATCCCGGGATCCTCAGGCGGAGGCAGTGGATGCATTATCACTTCCTTGGAAGTATCATCCTGCCTATATCTTTCCGCCTCTAGTTCTTCTTCCAAGAGTAATCTCCAAGATTCTGAGGGAATGCTCGTTTGTTCTGCTAATAGCTCCGGCATGGCCTCACAGGTTTTGGTATGCGGATCTTGTCCGGATGGCATCTTGCCAACCATGGACTCTTCCGTTAAGACCAGACCTTCTGTCTCAAGGTCCTTTTTTCCATCCGGATCTGAAATCCTTAAATTTAAAGGTATGGAGATTGAACGCTTGATTCTTGGTCATAGAGGTTTCTCTGACTCCGTGATTAATACTATGTTACAGGCTCGTAAATCTGTATCTCGAGAGATATATTATAGAGTCTGGAAGACTTATATTTCTTGGTGTCTTTCTCATCATTTTTCTTGGCATTCTTTTAGAATACCGAGAATTTTACAGTTTCTTCAGGATGGTTTAGATAAGGGTTTGTCCGCGAGTTCTTTGAAAGGACAAATCTCCGCTCTTTCTGTTCTTTTTCACAGAAAGATTGCTATTCTTCCTGATATTCATTGTTTTGTACAAGCTTTGGTTCGTATAAAACCTGTCATTAAGTCAATTTCTCCTCCATGGAGTTTGAATTTGGTTTTGGGAGCTCTTCAAGCTCCTCCGTTTGAACCTATGCATTCATTGGACATTAAATTACTTTCTTGGAAAGTTTTGTTCCTTTTGGCCATCTCTTCTGCTAGAAGAGTTTCTGAATTATCTGCTCTTTCGTGTGAGTCTCCTTTTCTGATTTTTCATCAGGATAAGGCGGTGTTGCGAACTTCTTTTGAATTTTTACCTAAAGTTGTGAATTCCAACAACATTAGTAGAGAAATTGTGGTTCCTTCATTATGTCCTAATCCTAAGAATTCTAAGGAGAAATCATTGCATTCTTTGGATGTTGTTAGAGCTTTGAAATATTATGTTGAAGCTACGAAATCTTTCCGTAAGACTTCTAGTCTATTTGTTATCTTTTCCGGTTCTAGGAAAGGCCAGAAAGCTTCTGCCATTTCTTTGGCATCTTGGTTGAAATCTTTAATTCATCTTGCCTATGTTGAGTCGGGTAAAATTCCGCCTCAAAGAATTACAGCTCATTCTACTAGGTCAGTTTCTACTTCCTGGGCGTTTAGGAATGAAGCTTCGGTTGACCAGATCTGCAAAGCAGCAACTTGGTCCTCTTTGCATACTTTTACTAAATTCTACCATTTTGATGTATTTTCTTCTTCTGAAGCAGTTTTTGGTAGAAAAGTTCTTCAGGCAGCGGTTTCAGTTTGAATCTTCTGCTTATGTTTTTTGTTAAACTTTATTTTGGGTGTGGATTATTTTCAGCAGGAATTGGCTGTCTTTATTTTATCCCTCCCTCTCTAGTGACTCTTGTGTGGAAAGATCCACATCTTGGGTAGTCATTATCCCATACGTCACTAGCTCATGGACTCTTGTTAATTACATGAAAGAAAACATAATTTATGTAAGAACTTACCTGATAAATTCATTTCTTTCATATTAACAAGAGTCCATGAGGCCCACCCTTTTTTGTGGTGGTTATGATTTTTTTGTATAAAGCACAATTATTCCAATTCCTTATTTTATATGCTTCGCACTTTTTTTCTTATCACCCCACTTCTTGGCTATTCGTTAAACTGATTTGTGGGTGTGGTGAGGGGTGTATTTATAGGCATTTTAAGGTTTGGGAAACTTTGCCCCTCCTGGTAGGAATGTATATCCCATACGTCACTAGCTCATGGACTCTTGTTAATATGAAAGAAATGAATTTATCAGGTAAGTTCTTACATAAATTATGTTTTTTTACCGCCTCTAGTTCTTTTTTAAAGAGTGATCTCCAAAATCATCATGGATCAATCGTTTGTGCTACAGGTGGCTCCAGCATGGTCTCACAGGTTTTGTTATACGGATCTTGTTCGGATGTCCAGTTGCCAACCTTGGCCACTTCCGTTAAGGCCTGACCTTCTATCTCAAGGTCCGTTTTTCCATCAGGATCTCAAATCATTAAATTTGAAGGTATGGAAATTGAACGCTTAGTGCTTAGTCATAGAGGTTTCTCTGACTCGGTGATTAATACTATGTTGCAGGCTTGTAAATCTGTTTCTAGAAAGATTTTTTATTGAGTTTGGAAGACTTACATTTCATGGTGTTCTTCTCATAAATTCTCTTGGCATTCTTTTAGAATTCCTAGAATTTTACAGTTTCTTCAGGATGTTTTGGATAAAGGTTTGTCTGCAAGTTCCTTGAAAGGTCAAATCTCTGCTCTTTGTTTTATTCCACAGAAAAATTGCTCAACTTCCTGATATTCACTTTTTTTTTTTTTACAGGTTCGTATCAAGTCTGTCAAATCAATCTCTCCTCCTTGGAGTCTTAATTTGGTTTTAAAGGCTCCTCCATTTGAGCCTATGCATTTTTTGGACATTAAACTACTTTCTTGGAAAGTGTTGTTCCTTTTGGCTATCTCTTCTGCTAGAAGAGTTTCTGAATTATCTGCTCTCTTGTGAATCTCCTTTTCTGATTTTTCATCAGTATAAGGCAGTTTTGCGGATTTCATTTAAATTCTTACCTAAGGTTGTGAATTCTAACAACCTTACTAGAGAAATTGTTGTCCCTTCTTTGTGTCCTAATCCTAAGAATTCTTTGGAGATATCTTTACATACTTTGGATGTGGTGAGAGCTCTGAAATATTATGTTGAAGCTACTAAAGATTTCATTTGTTATCTTTTCTGGTTCCAGGAAAGGTCAGAAGGCTTCTGCCGTTAATTTGGCATCGTGGGTGAAGCCTTTGATTCATCAAGCTTATTTGGAGTCGGGTCAAGCCCCGCCTCAGAGAATTACATCTCATTCTATTAGATCAGTTTCCACTTCTTATACTTTTAAGAATGAAGCTTCAGTTGATCAGATTTGCAAAGCAACAACTTGGTCTTCTTTGGATACATTTACTAAATTCTACCATTTTGATGTAGATGTATTTGCCTCTTTGGAAGCAGTTTTTGGTAGGAAAGTTCTTCAGGCAGCTGTTTCAGTTTGATTATTCTGCTTATAATTTGTTTTTACTTTTATTTTATTTTTGAGAATAAACTTATATTTGGGTTGTGGATTAATTTTTTCAGCGGAAAATGGCTATTTTTATTTTTATCCCTCCCTCTCTAGTGACTCTTGCGTGGAGTTCCACATCTTGGGTATTGCTATCCCATACGCCTCTAGCTCATGGACTCTGGCCAATTACATGAAAGAAAACATAATTTATGTAAGAACTTACCTGATAAAATCATTTCTTTCATATTGGCAAGAGTCCATGAGGCCCACCCCCTTTTTTTATGGTGGTTATGATTTTTTTTGTATAAAGCACAATTATTTCCAAATTCTTTTTGTTGATGCTTTTTACTCCTTTCTTTATTACCCCACTTCTTGGCTATTCGTTAAACTGAATTGTGGGTGTGGTGAGGGGTGTATTTATAGGCATTTTGAGGTTTAGGAAACTTTGCCTCTCCTGGAAAGATTGTATATCCCATACGTCACTAGCTCATGGAGTCTTGCCAATATGAAAGAAATGAATTTATCTGGTAAGTTCTTACATAAATTATTTTTTTGTTTTGTTCTAGGGTTTAGCTGTAGTCCATTTCAGTCTCTTCAGTAGAGCAGTGGTGGCTTTCAAGCAATGGGAACTTGTGGGGTACAATCCTCACTTCGCCTCCTATATATTTATGCTGCCCTAACCGTGCAAGCCTTTGTTTCTATCCACAGGTCCATGTGAGGGAACTGGCCTCTCAAACCTAATGAACTGCCGTGCTGCCTGGCAGAAGTCTTAAGGTAAGTGCTAACTTTAATTTTTTCTGGGACACGCACACAGAGAAAATAGCACTTTTACATACATTGGGGACAAGTCACATTCACCTGTGATAGGGGAATGTTTATTAAAGGCAGGAGAGCAGGCACTGGGGACAAGGAGAATCTGGCTCACTCATGGTGGTGTATTTTTTACTTTACTCCTGACGACTGTGATAATACATTTAGCCAATCTGGAGTTTCATGTGGTTACACCCATGATGGGTGGAGTTAGATACAGCGGCAGTTCCTATTGCACGCCTTTTTTTCTGGCCCTGTCTCACTTCCTGTGTTCTGGCTTGAAAATCAGCTGCGTCACAAATTCAGCAGTGTTACGGACCGTAATTGTTAAAAGATTTGAGTCCGGATCAGCTACAAGTAATATACTTCTCAAAGGTCGTGAGAATAAAGAGAAATTCCCACTAAAGAATGCGATTGCAGCACTCACTGCCCTGTCTACTAGGCAGAAATTAGCACCAACTAAATTATAACATAACTTTTAATAATGGCTTAAAAGTGGGTGAAAATATTAAAATCATGGAAGGAGTAGTTGTGAAATAATTACCCTATTAGTCAGGGAATTGAGTGCTGCAATCTCATTCTTTAGTGGGAATTTCTCCTTATTCTCACAACCTTTGAAAATTAGTCAATGTTATACAAAGCACCCCTCTCTTTGTCCTAATATTATATTAGATAAATCCTACTAATATAGGTTTGAATAATTTTAAGAGTTTGCACCTTGGTGATGCCATTGCTTAAAACATCAACCAAAGTAATATACTTCGTTAGTAGGCAGGCAGGTAAGCACCTCAGCAAGGCTAAGCTGAGGTGTAGAGTTGTCTGGAGTTTTATTTTGGGGGCCATTGTTTATTTCAAATAACAGAAAAATAAAGCAGTTATTTTTTTTTGTTTAAAATTTAAAGAAACAGTAACAAATTTTTTTTGGGCGCTATTTTCTAAATAAAAATATCAGTTTTGTCTGTTTATTGGTGAATAAAGATGGACCAAGAAACCCTGCAAGATGTTACATGTTCTTTGTATTGATGCTAATGTAGAACCACCATTCCCTTTCTGTTCCTCATGTATTGAGAGTACTTTACATTACAGTGATAGACTTTTTCTGAGCCAACATTGTCTAAGGCGGATACTGTTCAGGAGTCTTCTGACAATGTTCAAGATATGCTGCAGCTTTCTCAAGCATCCCAGAATTTAGCGTCCATACAGCCAGTGCCCTGCGCTTCCTCTATTACTCCACCTAGAGTTACCTTGCTTCCCTAATGTCATCAGCGGTATCTGATGCGTTGTCTGCTTTTCCCATGCTGCAGGGTATGCGCAAGAGGAAATGTAATCAATCGGTGAATAAGGTTGCATACACAGTAGTGGCTATTCCAAATGTTCCTTCCCCGAAACCTGAAGAGAAAGATACTTCGATAGCATTTGAGGGTGAAATCTCAGACTCAGACAGTGTAATACCTTTTAGCTGATACTGAAGTTTTCTTTCAGGTTTAAGCTCGAACACCACAGTTTGTTACTTAAGGAGGTTTTAGCTACCCTGTATGACTCTGACACTACCGTCGTAATCAATCCTAAGAAGTCTAGTAAACTAAACAAGTATTTTGACGTGCCTTCCATGGTGGAGGTATCTCCTGTACCAGATAGGGCTACAGAGATGTTCCTTTAAGGATCCTATGGATAAGAAGTTAGAGGGGTTACTCAAGAAAATGTATGTACACCAAGGTTTACAATGGCAGCCTGCGGTTTGTATTGCTACTGTCACTAGTACGGCAACTTACTGGTTTGATGCGTTGTCTGATTCTATTTGAAAAGATACTTCCCTCGAAGAAATTCATGATATGATAAAAGACCCTTAAGTTGGCCAACTTCTTTATCACGCATGCTTCCCTTCAGGTTATTAAGCTGGGAGCTAAGATTTCTGGTTTTACCGTAGCAGCCCACAGAGCTTTATGGTTTAAATCTTGGTCTGCGGATGTGTCATCTAAGTCTAAACTTTTGGTGATTCCTTACAATGGAAAGACCTTGTTTGGGCCTGGTTTGACGGAAATAATTTCTGACATTACGGGAGGAAAGGGCCATTTCATCCCTCAGTATAAGAGAAATTAACAAAAGGGACGCCAGAGTAATTTCTGTTCCTTTCGAAATTTCAAGGGAAAGCCTTCCTCTCCCTCTTCCAAGCAGGAGCAGTCCAATTCTCCTCGGAGGCCCAACCAGTCTTGGAACAAGGGAAAACAATCCAAAAAGCCTGCTATTGAATAAAAAACAGCATGAAGGGCCTGCCCCCGATCCGGGACCGCATCTGGTGGGGGGCAGACTTTCCTTCTTCGCTCAGGCTTGAGTTTGAGATGTTCAGGATCCCTGGGCGGTGGACATCGTGTCCCAGGGACACAAACTAGAGTTCAAGACCTTTCCTCCCGGGGGCAGGTTTCTGCTTTCAAGATTATCTGTAGACCAGACAAAGAGAGGCGTTCTTACACTGTGTTCAGCACCTCTCTGACCTGGTTGTTGTAGTTCCTGTCCCAATACAGGAACAGGGTCTGGGGTTCTACTCCAATCTGTTCGTGATTCTTAAAAAGGAAGGAACCTTCAGACCAATTTGAGGAATTTGTTTTGACTCTTGAGATCTAAGAGTTCCGTCCTTCAAGATGGAAACTATTTGTTCCATTCTTCCTTTGGTTGAAGAGGGTCAATTTTTAAAGGACACGCACCTGCATGTTTCCATCCACAGGGACCATCACAAGTTTCTGAGGTTTGCATTCCTAGACAGACACTTCCAGTTTGTGGCTCTTCTATTCGGCCTTGCCACAGCTCCCAGAATTTTCTCAAAGGTTCTGGGATCCCTGTTAGTGGTGCTCTGATTGCGGGGCATTGCAGTATCCTTTCAAGCAAGATCTCACACGAAAATGTAATTTGGAAAAGAGTCCCTTCGTTCCAACTACAAGGGTAATTTTCTTGGGAACCATAATAGATTCTTTATCAATTAAGATTTTTCTGACAGAAGTCAGGAAATCAAAGATTTTCGATTTTTGCTTAGCGCTTCAGTCCTCTCCTCGGCCATCAGTGGCTCAGTGCAAGGAGGTAATCGGTCTGATGGTAGCGGCAATGGACACCATCCCGTTTGCCCATTTCCACCTCAGACGTCTGAGGTTAAGCATGCTCAGACAGTGGAATGGAGATTATGCGGATCTGTCTCCGCAATTACAGCTGGAGCAGGAGACAAGGGATTCTCTTCTTTGGTGGTTGTCTCTAGATCATCTCTCCCAGGGTCCCTGCTTTCGCACTTCAGTGGCTTACATCAACCATCAGGGGGGAACCTGGAGTTCCTTGGTCATGTCAGAGGTAGCCAAGATAATTCAGTGGGCGGAGACCCACAACTGTTGTCTGTCGGTGATCCACATCCCTGGAGTAGACAACTGGGAGGCGGACTTTCTGAGCAGACAGACTTTTCACCCGGGGAAGTGTTTTCCAGCCTGATACTCAATTGGGGACAGCCGAAATTGGACCTCATGGCATCGCGGTAGAATGCCAAGCTCCTGATGTATGGGTTGAGGTCATGGGACCCTCAGGCTGTACTGATAGACGCTCTGGCAGTACCCTGGTATTTCAGTCTTGCATACCTATTTCCTCCGATCGCTCTTCTTCCTCGGGTCATTGCTCGAATCAAACGAGAGGGCGTCGGTGATCTTCATTGCACCGACGTGGCCTCGCAGGATTTGATATGCAGACCTGGTGGAGATGCCATCTCTTCCACCTTGGAGACTTCTGTTGAGAAAGGTCCTTCTACTTCAAGGGCCCTTCATCCAAATCTAGTTTCTCTGAAGCTGACTGCTTGGAGATTGAACTCTTAATTTTATCTAAACGTGGCTTTTTAGAATCGATCATTGAGACCATGATTCAGGCTCGTAAGCCTGTGACTAGAAGTATTTACAATAAGATATGGCGTTAATACCTATATTGGTGTTAATCTAACTACTCCAAGGCTACTCTTGGAGTAGAGTTTCTGATTCCTAGAATTTTGTCTTTTCTCCAAGAGGATTTGGAGAAGGGTTTATCAGCAAGCTCCCTAAAGGATCAAATATCTGCCTTGTCTATTTTGTTATATAAACGTCTGGCGGATGTCCCAGATGTGCAATCGTTTTGTCAGGCCTTGGTCTGGATGAGGCCTGTGTTTAAGCCGGTTACTCCTCCCTGGAATCGTAACCTAGTTCCTGAAAGTTCTTCAACAGACTCTGTGTGAGTTCATGCATTCCTTAGATATTAAGTTGATATCTTGGAAAGTTTTGTTTCTTGTTGCTATTTCTTCTGCTCGAAGAGTTTCAGAGCTCTCTGCATTACAGCATGAGTCTTCTTACCTTATTTTTCATGCGGTTAAGGTAGTTTTACGTACTAAATTAGGGTTTCTCCCTAAAGTGTTTTCAGATCGGAACATTAATCAGGAGATTGTTGTTCCTTTCTTGTGTCCTAAACCTTCTTCTCAAAAAGAACGTCTGCTACACAATCTAGACTTGGTACGGGCATTGAAATTCTATTTACAGGCGACTAAGGATTTTCGTCCGTCTTCTGCTCTCTTTGTGGTTTTCTCGGGGAAACGTAAGGGGCAGAAAGCTCCGGCTACTTCTCTTTCTTTGTGGCTGAAGAGTATCATTCCCTTTGCCTATGAAACTGCTGGACTGTAGCCTCCTGAGAGTGTTACGGCTCATTCTACGAGAGCTGTTTCCTCTTCCTGGGCATTCAAAAATGAAGTTTCTATGGAACAGATTTGCAAGGCTGCAACTTGGTTCACACTTTTTCAAAATTCTATAATTTGACACTTTTGCCTCGGCTGAGGCCTCTTTTGGGAGAAAGGTTCTTCAAGCAGTGGTGCCTTCCGTTTAGGTTCCCTGTCTTGTCCCTCCCTTTTCATTTGTGTACTCTAGCTTGGGTATTGATTCCCAATAGTAATTAGATGATCTATGGACTTACCTGATAAATGTGTTTATTTCTTGACACGGTGAGTCCATGGCACACCTTGTTTGCTCAAGATAGGTTTTGTTGGTATGTTATAAACTTCAGACACCTGCACCTTGTTGCTTCCTTTCTCTCCCTTGCTTCGGTCGAATGACTGGGTTTGGAGGTAAGGGAGGTGAAATTTAACAGCTTTGCTGTGGTGCTCTTTGCCGCCTCCTGCTGGACAGGAGTGATATTCCCAATAGTAATTAGATGATCCGTGGACTCATCGTGTGAAGAGAAAAATAAATTTATCAGGTAAGCATAAATTTTGTTTTTCCTTTCTATAATTTGATATAGACACGTTATGGAGGATACTGATAATTTAGAGGGGGATCCCTCTCATATATAATTTGATGCCTGTGTATATTGTGAAGAGGCCCAGGTAATCCAGCCCTCTCAATTATGTTCCGTATGCTGCACTAGAGTGTTCTCATCAACCAGTGTTGAGATGTTAGAGACCACTGAGCCATCCAACTCTGATGACTCTTCATCCAGTGAGATGTGTTCCCTAAATTCTGTTCCTACATATGCAGTTTTCCCGAGTTCCGATCCTCCTACGCCTGTAAGGGGTTTGTTTCCACCAGAGGTTACTACGCAGTTCCGCATGGCCTTAGCGAGGTTACCTATTCCTGCTACGCACAATCGAAGGGTTAATCCGGGCTCTCCTGCCCAAGGACATTCGTGTAAAATAACGATTGTGTACGGTCAGTCCTCTGGGGATACGGTTCCCTCGTGTTTGGTGGTGGGCGGAAGCCCACGACGGCTCATTGCCAGCGACCCTCTCTATGAGCGTATTCTTCAGGTTCGGATGTCCCCTACAATCATTCCCTGCTTGAATGTTTTTTGTTGGATGGGGGCTTTCAAGGCGTCAGTGTTGGCTCCACCGCTTCTGTAGCAGAAGGTGGGTTTGAACCCAGGTGGGGCTCCGGCCTTTTCATCCTGAATATGCTAGACATCTAGCATTCCTTAGAGGTTTCTTTTAACCTTCTCTTTGGTCATGTCACTCTTTGTTGTGGATGGTCGATCCTAGCATGAGCAGACGTCGGTGAGATGCTTTTCTCTGTTTATATTTAGCGTTGTGTTGCAGTTTAGGGGCTTCCCCTCCATGGACCTTGTTACAGGGATCTGCTGGAGCAGGACTCCTGTGTTCATCAAAACATGGACTCTCTTAGGCCGACTGCATGGAATTGAACGCTTAGTCTTAACCAAGAGAATGTTGTTACTCCTTCTAGCTCATATGCCGGTGTATAGTCACATATATCATAAGGGGTGCAGGACCTACTTCTTCTGGTATGTAGAGCGGGGATTCTCCTGGCATAAGGCCAGGTTTTCCAGGATCCTTTCCTTTCTCCAGGATGCTCTGGGGAAGGGCCTTCTGTTTTTGCTCTGAATTCGGCCCTATCTGTTTTACTGCTCAAAGTCTCACAGAGCTTCCAGATGTCCAGTCTTGTTCAGGCTTTGACTTGATCAGGCCTGTGTTTAGATCTAGTGCTCCTCCTTGGAGTTTTCATCTCTAAGTTTTGCAGAAGGCTCCGTTTGGGCTTATGCATGGAGTTGACGTTAAGATTTTTTTTTATTCTGGGTGTTGCTTCAGCACTCAGTTTTTGAGATGGCTGTCTTGCTATGTGAAGTCCCTTACCTAGTTTTTCATGTGACTAAGGCTGTTCTCTCTGGGTTAGGGTTTCTTCCTATGGTTGTTTCAGATTCCAACATCAATCAGGAGATTGTGGTTCCTTTCTTGTGTCCTAATCCTCCTCCTTCGAAGGAGTAGTTATTTCATAACTTGGATGTGGTTCGGGTCTTGAAGTTCTATCTGCAGGTTACAAAGGATTTTCTCTCTTGTTTGTGTCTATTCTGGGAAGCGTAAGAGGCAGGAAGCCTTGCCCACTTCCTTGTTTTTCTGGTTGAGTAGCATGTTTGCTTAGCTTATAGAGTATTTATCCGATTTGAAGGTCAACTACCTGGTCTTTCTTACATTTTTCTTTCAAAATTTTACAAATATTTGGCGTTTTGCTTCGGCAGAAGCAGCTTTTGGGAGAAGGATTTTTGCAGGCTGTGGTGCCCTCAGAACAGGGTCCGCCTCTCTTTTTCCCTGCCTTTTCATTTAGTGTCCTCTAGTGCTTGAGTATGTGTTTCCCACAAGTAAGAAATTAAGCCGTGTACTCTCCTCATATTAAGAAGGAAAACGCGAATTATGTTTACCAGATAATATCCTTTCCTTCTGTATAAGGAGAGTGCACGGCCCCTGCACAGTTCAGTTGGGCGGACTTGAATTTGGTTTTGTTCTTCTGGCACCATTTATACACCATTTATACCCTGATATTTCTCCTACTGTTCCTTGTTCCCTCGGCAGAATGACTGGGGGATGAGGGAAGTGGGGGAGGTATTTTAGACTTTGGCTGGGGTGTCTCTGCCTCCTCCTGCTGGCCAGGTTCTGTATTTTCCACAGTAAGGAATGAAGCCGTGGACTCTCCTCATACAGAAGGAAAGGAAATTATATGGTAAGCATAATTCATGTTCTTTAAAAAAAAAAAAAAAACTTTTTGTGGTAGACCTACAGATATAGTTTTGTATATAGTTTTTTATGAGGGTTGATTTTTAACTCAGTAGCTTTTATTTAGCTAATTAGAGAACAATATCTACAAATTGTTTAATACATGTAAAGTATTGGTATCTTAAAATATATTCCATTTAGTTTTGTATTGATACTTTTTCAAATCATCCATAACAAAGCTAAGTTATTTTAAAGTTATATTTACTTTTTTTTTTTTTTTTTTTTTTTATCTATAAAGTCTGTTGTAGATGACTGGATTGAAGCATACAAACACAACAAAGATGTAGCACTTCTTGATCTTATAAACTTCTTTATTCAATGTTCAGGATGTAAAGGTACGTTTTATCTGGCGAGAACAGTAATGTATTTAAACTATATTTAATCTTTTTGTTGTTGGGTTTTTGTCTACAGTAGTATATGCATTATGATTATGTCAGACATCGTGCTGATTTCTTATTGGTTATTACCCAGGAACCTGGTCAGGGCTCTGTATGTGTTCCTCTTCACTTCTGCCTAGATTTGCCAATGCATTCAACACACTTCCATTGATCCCACACCAAATGATACTGACAAATCAGTCAATGAGTGGTTGAGGCTGGTTGGTAGCAAGTCAGGAGCATTAAATTTAAATACTAATATTCGATGCAGCGCTTAAAAAGCGTGAACAAATATATAGACAAAAAGAAGTATGCAAATAATATGTGCTAATGTAAATTGTTATAACAATAAAAGAGCCATACTAAAATAAATGTATCATAGCATATCTAACATTTTATTACATTAAACCAAATATATCAAACAGACTAATCTAAAGAGATAATAACATTGACTTCTCCTTAAAGGGACAGTCAAACCAAAATTTATCCTAAGTTATTACTATAAAGTAACAAACGCGTATTATTGCTAACTATAGCCCAATTTTGTAACATTTATCATTTACCAGTAATAGTATTTACTTTTTGCGCCTCTGCGTGTTTAAAATGTCCGCCTGCCCCCTCCCCTATTTCGTCATCAGCATCGTCGTCATGTGGGTGTGATCGTAGTTACTTTGCGATCGTACACATTCCTGTGTTTTTTGCGCAATGCGCCGATGTTACTGAAGGGGAAGTTTAAAACAAGAACTCATCATCCTAGCCGTGTCATATTTGCGGCGTACCAGTGTGCTTCATTTCAATGCTCCGGACGCAGTTCCAAGCATATGGTATGTAGTTCCAAGTATATGGTATAGGTGCCAGATGTGCTAAATATTCACAAATGTAAAGTACACCTATGTATTGCTTCGTCTTCTCTGCCATATACTATCTCCAGTGCCTTACTACACTACTATATATATCTAGAATGTAGTAAGTCTGCTCTCCCCAGCATCTCGTTGCTTATTCTGTTACACTTACCCAAGATGTGGGGATAGCGGTAGGAGGCACAGTCTTTTAAATGTGCCCCTCTGAATGCAGCTGCTGTGGTTGCTGCCGCTGCAGCTGTGGGGTAAGGAAACCCAGGAACTGCAAAGGGATAACAGGAAGGAAGGGTGGGTAATAGTCCATTAATAATAAGCCTTGAGTGATTCAGATCAAAGTTGGTTATGTTTTTGAAGCTGTTAATGTATAATTTACTAGAGTAAACTCTCTGCTGAATATGTAGTACTTCTCCTCCTTTACTATGCATCTGTGCAGTGCCATGAACCTAAGAGGTTTACTAATGGCATGGTATTGCAAACCAACAAAAATAATGCATAGAAGTATGGTATTTGCCACTTTATCCGTATTTGCCCAAGATTTTTTTTTTTTTTTTTTTAATCTTTTCTTTTCTAAGATATGGTGAGTCCACGACGTCATAATTTACTGTTGGGAATTTCACTCCTGGCAAGCAGGAGGAGGCAAAGCGCACCACAGTAAAGCTGTTAAATATCACTTCCCTTCCCACAACCCCCAGTCATTCTCTTTGCCTTGGTGCATGGAGGAAGTTAAGTTTTGGTGTCTGAAGAAAATTGTATTTAGTTCGCTTCAAGTAAGATTTTAACTAGTATAGAAAACCAGCCTCTTCTGTTACCATTTGATGTTTCTATAGATGAAGATATTGGGGCATGGTCTGAAATAGTAATTTGGCATATCCCAGCATCTTTAATCGTTTACTAATTTCTCTTGTTAAGTGTATTCAGTCCACGGATCATCCATTACTTATGGGATATATTCCCTTCCCAACCGGAAGTTGCAAGAGGATCACCCAAAGCAGAGCTGCTATATAGCTCCTCCCCTCCACGTCATATCCAGTCATTCTCTTGCAACACTCAACATAGTAGGAAGGTGTGAGAGGAGTGTGGAGTTTTTATACTTAATTATTTCTTCAATCAAAAGATTGTTATTTTAAATGGTACCGGAGTGTGCTGTTTTTTCTCTCAGGCAGTATTTAGAAGAAGAATCTGCCTGCGTTTTCTATGATCTTAGCAGAAGTAACTAAGATCCACTGGCTGTTCTCGCACATTCTGAGTAGTGGGGTAACTTCAGAAAGGGAATAGCATGTGGGGTTCCCTGCAGATGAGGTATGTGCAGTAAAATATTTTTCTAAGGAATGGAATTGACTAAGAAAATACTGCTGATACGGATGTAATGTAAGTACAGCCTTAAATGCAGTAGTAGTGACTGGTATCAGGCTGATGAATGTATGTGCAGTAAGTAATTTTCTAAGGAATGGAATTTGACTAAGAAAATGCTGTTAATACTGAAGTAATGTATGAGCCTTAACTGCAGTAGAAGCGACTGGTAGCAGGCTTATTGATAACACTACATAACTTTTAAAATGTATGTTTAAAACGTTTACTGGCATGTTATTCGTTTTTGTGAGGTACTTTGGTGATAAATCTTTTGGGGCATGATTTTTTCCACATGGCTGACGTATATTTCTGCATAGAAAAGGTTAACTGAGTTTTCCCACTGTTGTAATATGAGTGGGAGGGGCCTATTTTAGCGCTTTTTTGCGCAGTAAAAATTCAGTCAGTCTTCCTGCTTCTTTCTCCTTGATCCAGGACGTCTCTAGAGAGCTCAGGGGTCTTCAAAATTCATTTTGAGGGAGGTAATCAGTCACTGCAGACCTGTGACAGTGTGTTTGACTGTGATAAAAACGTTAATTGTTAAATTGATTATCCGTTTTGGGTATTAAGGGGTTAATCATCCATTTGCTAGTGGGTGCAATACTTTGCTAACTTAATACATTTACTGTGAAAATTTGGTTGCTATAACTGATTTGGTTCATTGTTATTCAACTGTGACAGTTTTTTTGTGCTTCTTAAAGGCGCAGTAGCGTTTTTTATATTGCTTGTAAACTTATTTGAAAGGATTTTCCAAGCTTGCTAGTCTCATTGCTAGTCTGTTTAAACATGTCTGACACAGATGAATCTGTTTGTTCACTATGTTTGAAGGCCAATGTGGAGCCCCATAGATGTGTACTAAATGTATTGATGTCACTTTAAATAAAAGTCAGTCTTCATCTGTAAAGAAATTATCACCAGACAACGAGGGGGAAGTTATGCCAACTAACTCTCCTCACGTGTCAGTACCTTCGCCTCCCGCTCAGGAGGCGCGTGATATTGTGGCGCCAAGTACATCAGAGAGGCCCTTACAAATCACTTTGCAAGACATGGCTGCTGTTATGACAGAGGTATTATCTAAATTGCCAGAATTAAGAGGCAAGCGCGATAGCTCTGGGTTAAGGACAGAGCGCGCTGATGTGAGAGCCATGTCCGATACTGCGTCACAATTTGCAGAACATGAGGACGGAGAGCTTCATTCTGTGGGTGACGGATCTGATCCAGGGAGACCGGATTCAGAGATTTCTAATTTCTCCAACATAGGTGTGTCCGGTCCACGGCGTCATCCTTACTTGTGGGATATTCTCTTCCCCAACAGGAAATGGCAAAGAGCCCAGCAAAGCTGGTCACATGATCCCTCCTAGGCTCCGCCTACCCCAGTCATTCTCTTTGCCGTTGTACAGGCAACATCTCCACGGAGATGGCTTAGAGTTTTTTAGTGTTTAACTGTAGTTTTTATTATTCAATCAAGAGTTTATTTTGAAATAGTGCTGGTATGTACTATTTACTCAGAAACAGAAAAGAGATGAAGATTTCTGTTTGTATGAGGAAAATGATTTTAGCAACCGTAACTAAAATCCATGGCTGTTCCACACAGGACTGTTGAGAGCAATTAACTTCAGTTGGGGGAACAGTATGCAGTCTCTTGCTGCTTGAGGTATGACACATTCTAACAAGACGATGTAATGCTGGAAGCTGTCATTTTCCCTATGGGATCCGGTAAGCCATGTTTATTACGATCGTAAATAAGGGCTTCACAAGGGCTTATTAAGACTGTAGACTTTTTCTGGGCTAAATCGATTCATTATTAACACATATTTAGCCTTGAGGAATCATTTTGTCTGGGTATTTTGATATAATAATATCGGCAGGCACTGTATTAGACACCTTATTCCTTAGGGGCTTTCCCAAAGCATAAGCAGAGCCTCATTTTCGCGCCGGTGTGGCGCACTTGTTTTTGAGAGGCATGGCATGCAGTCGCATGTGAGAGGAGCTCTGATACTTAGAAAAGACTTTCTGAAGGCGTCATTTGGTATCGTATTCCCCTTTGGGCTTGGTTGGGTCTCAGCAAAGCAGATACCAGGGACTGTAAAGGGGTTAAAGTTTAAAACGGCTCCGGTTCCGTTATTTTAAGGGTTAAAGCTTCCAAGTTTGGTGTGCAATACTTTTAAGGCTTTAAGACACTGTGGTGAAAATTTGGTGAATTTTGCACAATTCCTTCATGTTTTTTCGCAATTGCAGTAATAAAGTGTGTTCAGTTTAAAATTTAAAGTGACAGTAACGGTTTTATTTTAAAACGTTTTTGTACTTTGTTATCAAGTTTATGCCTGTTTAACATGTCTGAACTACCAGATAGACTGTGTTCTGAATGTGGGGAAGCCAGAATTCCTATTCATTTAAATAAATGTGATTTATGTGATAATGACAATGATGCCCAAGATGATTCCTCAAGTGAGGGGAGTAAGCATGGTACTGCATCATTCCCTCCTTCGTCTACACGAGTCTTGCCCACTCAGGAGGCCCCTAGTACATCTAGCGCGCCAATACTCCTTACTATGCAACAATTAACGGCTGTAATGGATAATTCTGTCAAAAACATTTTAGCCAAAATGAACACTTGTCAGCGTAAGCGCGGCTGCTCTGTTTTAGATACTGAAGAGCATGGCAACGCTGATACTAATATCTCTGAAGGGCCCCTAACCCAGTCTGATGGGGCCAGGGAGGTTTTGTCTGAGGGAGAAATTACTGATTCAGGGAACATTTCTCAACAGGCTGAACCTGATGTGATTGCATTTAAATTTAAGTTGGAACATCTCCGCATTTTGCTTAAGGAGGTATTATCCACTCTGGATGATTGTGACAAGTTGGTCATCCCAGAGAAACTATGTAAAATGGACAAGTTCCTAGAGGTGCCGGGGCTCCCAGAAGCTTTTCCTATACCCAAGCGGGTGGCGGACATTGTTAATAAAGAATGGGAAAGGCCCGGTATTCCTTTCGTCCCTCCCCCCATATTTAAAAAATTGTTTCCTATGGTCGACCCCAGAAAGGACTTATGGCAGACAGTCCCCAAGGTCGAGGGAGCGGTTTCCACTTTAAACAAACGCACCACTATACCCATAGAGGATAGTTGTGCTTTCAAAGATCCTATGGATAAAAAATTAGAAGGTTTGCTTAAAAAGATGTTTGTTCAGCAGGGTTACCTTCTACAACCAATTTCATGCCTTGTCCCTGTCGCTACAGCCGCATGTTTCTGGTTCGATGAGCTGATAAAGGCGGTCGATAGTGATTCTCCTCCTTATGAGGAGATTATGGACAGAATCAATGCTCTCAAATTGGCTAATTCTTTCACCCTAGACGCCACTTTGCAATTGGCTAGGTTAGCGGCTAAGAATTCTGGGTTTGCTATTGTGGCGCGCAGAGCGCTTTGGTTGAAATCTTGGTCGGCTGATGCGTCTTCCAAGAACAAGCTACTTAACATTCCTTTCAAGGGGAAAACGCTGTTTGGCCCTGACTTGAAAGAGATTATCTCTGATATCACTGGGGGTAAGGGCCACGCCCTTCCTCAGGATCGGCCTTTCAAGGCAAAAAATAAACCTAATTTTCGTCCCTTTCGTAGAAACGGACCAGCCCAAGGTGCTACGTCCTCTAAGCAAGAGGGTAATACTTCTCAAGCCAAGCCAGCTTGGAGACCAATGCAAGGCTGGAACAAGGGAAAGCAGGCCAAGAAACCTGCCACTGCTACCAAGACTGCATGAAATGTTGGCCCCCGATCCGGGACCGGATCTGGTGGGGGGCAGACTCTCTCTCTTCGCTCAGGCTTGGGCAAGAGATGTTCTGGATCCTTGGGCGCTAGAAATAGTCTCCCAAGGTTATCTTCTGGAATTCAAGGGACTTCCCCCAAGGGGGAGGTTCCACAGGTCTCAGTTGTCTTCAGACCACATAAAAAGACAGGCATTCTTACATTGTGTAGAAGACCTGTTAAAAATGGGAGTGATTCATCCTGTTCCATTAAGAGAACAAGGGATGGGGTTCTACTCCAATCTGTTCATAGTTCCCAAAAAAGAGGGAACGTTCAGACCAATCTTAGATCTCAAGATCTTAAACAAGTTTCTCAAGGTTCCATCGTTCAAGATGGAAACCATTCGAACTATTCTTCCTTCCATCCAGGAAGGTCAATTCATGACCACGGTGGATTTAAAGGATGCGTATCTACATATTCCTATCCACAAGGAACATCATCGGTTCCTAAGGTTCGCATTCCTGGACAAACATTACCAGTTCGTGGCGCTTCCTTTCGGATTAGCCACTGCTCCAAGGATTTTCACAAAGGTACTAGGGTCCCTTCTAGCTGTGCTAAGACCAAGGGGCATTGCTGTAGTACCTTACTTGGACGACATTCTGATTCAAGCGTCGTCCCTTCCTCAAGCAAAGGCTCACACGGACATCGTCCTGGCCTTTCTCAGATCTCACGGATGGAAAGTGAACGTGGAAAAGAGTTCTCTATCCCCGTCAACAAGGGTTCCCTTCTTGGGAACAATTATAGACTCCTTAGAAATGAGGATTTTTCTAACAGAGGCCAGAAAAACAAAACTTCTAGACTCTTGTCGGATACTTCATTCCGTTCCTCTTCCTTCCATAGCTCAGTGCATGGAAGTGATCGGGTTGATGGTAGCGGCAATGGACATAGTTCCTTTTGCGCGCATTCATCTAAGACCATTACAACTGTGCATGCTCAGTCAGTGGAATGGGGACTATACAGACTTGTCTCCGAAGATACAAGTAAATCAGAGGACCAGAGACTCACTCCGTTGGTGGCTGTCCCTGGACAACCTGTCACAAGGGATGACATTCCGCAGACCAGAGTGGGTCATTGTCACGACCGACGCCAGTCTGATGGGCTGGGGCGCGGTCTGGGGATCCCTGAAAGCTCAGGGTCTTTGGTCTCGGGAAGAGTCTCTTCTACCGATAAATATTCTGGAACTGAGAGCGATATTCAATGCTCTCAAGGCTTGGCCTCAGCTAGCGAGGGCCAAGTTCATACGGTTTCAATCAGACAACATGACAACTGTTGCGTACATCAACCATCAGGGGGGAACAAGGAGTTCCCTAGCGATGGAAGAAGTGACCAAAATCATTCTATGGGCGGAGTCTCACTCCTGCCACCTGTCTGCTATCCACATCCCAGGAGTGGAAAATTGGGAAGCGGATTTTCTGAGTCGTCAGACATTGCATCCGGGGGAGTGGGAACTTCATCCGGAAATTTTTGCCCAAGTCACTCAGCTGTGGGGCATTCCAGACATGGATCTGATGGCCTCTCGTCAGAACTTCAAAGTTCCTTGCTACGGGTCCAGATCCAGGGATCCCAAGGCGGCTCTAGTGGATGCACTAGTAGCACCTTGGACCTTCAAACTAGCTTATGTGTTCCCGCCATTTCCTCTCATCCCCAGGCTGGTAGCCAGGATCAATCAGGAGAGGGCGTCGGTGATCTTGATAGCTCCTGCGTGGCCACGCAGGACTTGGTATGCAGATCTGGTGAATATGTCATCGGCTCCACCTCGGAAGCTACCTTTGAGACGAGACCTTCTTGTTCAGGGTCCGTTCGAACATCCGAATCTGGTTTCACTCCAGCTGACTGCTTGGAGATTGAACGCTTGATTTTATCGAAGCGAGGATTCTCAGATTCTGTTATCGATACTCTTGTTCAGGCCAGAAAGCCTGTAACTAGAAAGATTTACCACAAAATTTGGAAAAAATATATCTGTTGGTGTGAATCTAAAGGATTCCCTTGGGACAAGGTTAAGATTCCTAGGATTCTATCCTTCCTTCAAGAAGGATTGGAAAAAGGATTATCTGCAAGTTCCCTGAAGGGACAGATTTCTGCCTTGTCGGTGTTACTTCACAAAAAACTGGCTGCTGTGCCAGATGTTCAAGCCTTTGTTCAGGCTCTGGTTAGAATTAAGCCTGTTTACAAACCTTTGACTCCTCCTTGGAGTCTCAATTTAGTTCTTTCAGTTCTTCAGGGGGTTCCGTTTGAACCCTTGCATTCCGTTGATATTAAATTATTATCTTGGAAAGTTTTGATTTTAGTTGCAATTTCTTCTGCCAGAAGAGTTTCAGAATTATCTGCTCTGCAGTGTTCTCCTCCTTATCTGGTGTTCCATGCAGATAAGGTGGTTTTACGTACTAAACCTGGTTTTCTTCCAAAAGTTGTTTCTAACAAGAACATTAACCAGGAGATTATCGTACCTTCTCTGTGTCCGAAACCAGTTTCAAAGAAGGAACGTTTGTTGCACAATTTGGATGTTGTTCGCGCTCTAAAATTCTATTTAGATGCTACAAAGGATTTTAGACAAACATCTTCCTTGTTTGTTGTTTATTCCGGTAAAAGGAGAGGTCAAAAAGCAACTTCTACCTCTCTCTCTTTTTGGATTAAAAGCATCATCAGATTGGCTTACGAGACTGCCGGACGGCAGCCTCCCGAAAGAATCACAGCTCATTCCACTAGGGCTGTGGCTTCCACATGGGCCTTCAAGAACGAGGCTTCTGTTGATCAGATATGTAGGGCAGCGACTTGGTCTTCACTGCACACTTTTACCAAATTTTACAAGTTTGATACTTTTGCTTCTTCTGAGGCTATTTTTGGGAGAAAGGTTTTGCAAGCCGTGGTGCCTTCCATTTAGGTGACCTGATTTGCTCCCTCCCTTCATCCGTGTCCTAAAGCTTTGGTATTGGTTCCCACAAGTAAGGATGACGCCGTGGACCGGACACACCTATGTTGGAGAAAACAGAATTTATGTTTACCTGATAAATTACTTTCTCCAACGGTGTGTCCGGTCCACGGCCCGCCCTGGTTTTTTAATCAGGTCTGATAATTTATTTTCTTTAACTACAGTCACCACGGTACCATATGGTTTCTCCTATGCAAATATTCCTCCTTAACGTCGGTCGAATGACTGGGGTAGGCGGAGCCTAGGAGGGATCATGTGACCAGCTTTGCTGGGCTCTTTGCCATTTCCTGTTGGGGAAGAGAATATCCCACAAGTAAGGATGACGCCGTGGACCGGACACACCGTTGGAGAAAGTAATTTATCAGGTAAACATAAATTCTGTTTTTAAATTTAAGCTTGAGAACCTCCGTGTATTGTTAGGGGAGGTATTAGCGGCTCTGAATGATTGTAACATGGTTGCAGTTCCAGAGAAATTATGTAGGCTGGATAGATACTATGCGGTGCCGGTGTGTACTGACGTTTTTCCTATACCTAAAAGGCTTACAGAGATTATTAGCAAGGAGTGGGATAGACCCGGTGTGCCCTTTTCCCCTCCTCCGATATTTAGGAAAATGTTTCCAATAGACGCCACCACACGAGACTTATGGCAGACAGTCCCTAAGGTGGAGGGAGCAGTTTCTACTTAAACGTAAACTATCCTGGCTAAACGTACCACTATCCTGGTGGAGGATAGTTGTGCTTTTTCGGATCCAATGGATAAAAAATTAGAAGGTTACCTTAAGAAAATGTTTGTTCAACAAGGTTTTATCTTACAGCCCCTTGCATGCATTGCGCCTGTCACTGCTGCTGCGGCATTCTGGTTTGAGTCTCTGGAAGAGGCCATTTGCACAGCTCCATTGGATGAGATTATGGACAAGCTTAAAGCACTTAAGCTAGCTAACGCATTTGTTTCTGATGCCGTTGTACATTTAACCAAACTAACGGCTAAGAACTCCGGATTCGCCATCCAGGCGCGCAGAGCGCTATGGCTTAAATCCTGGTCAGCTGACGTGACTTCTAAATCTAAATTGCTTAATATTACTTTCAAAGGGCAGACCTTATTCGGGCCCGGCTTGAAAGAAATTATTGCTGACATTACTGGAGGTAAGGGTCATACTCTTCCTCAGGACAAGGCCAAATCAAAGGCCAAACAGTCTAATTTTCGTGCCTTTCGTAACTTCAAGGCAGGAGCAGCATCAACTTCCTCCGCTCCAAAACAGGAAGGAACTGTTGCTCGTTACAGACAGGGCTGGAAAGCTAACCAGTCCTGGAACAAGGGCAAGCAGGCCAGAAAACCTACTTCTGCCCCTAAGACAGCATGAAGAGAGGGCCCCCTATCCGGAAACGGATCTAGTGGGGGGCAGACTTTCTCTCTTCGCCCAGGCTTGGGCAAGAGATGTCCAGGATCCCTGGGCGTTAGAGATCATATCTCAGGGATATCTTCTGGACTTCAAAGCTTCTCCTCCACAGGGGAGATTTCATCTTTCAAGGTTATCAGCAAACCAAATAAAGAAAGAGGCATTTCTACGCTGTGTACAAGACCTCTTAGTAATGGGGGTGATCCACCCAGTTCCGCGGACGGAACAAGGGCAAGGTTTTTACTCAAATCTGTTTGTGGTTCCCAAGAAAGAGGGAACCTTCAGACCAATCTTGGACTTAAAAATCTTAAACAAATTCCTAAGAGTTCCATCATTCAAAATGGAAACTATTCGAACCATCCTACCCATGATCCAAGAGGGTCAATACATGACCACAGTGGACTTAAAGGATGCCTACCTTCACATACTGATTCACAAAGATCATTATCGGTACCTAAGATTTGCCTTTCTAGACAGGCATTACCAGTTTGTAGCTCTTCCCTTCGGGTTAGCTACGGCCCCGAGAATTTTTACAAAGGTTCTGGGCTCACTTCTGGCGGTGCTAAGACCGCGAGGCATAGCGGTGGCTCCGTACCTAGACGACATTCTGATACAAGCGTCAAGTTTTCAAATTGCCAAGTATCATACAGAGATAGTTCTGGCATTTCTGAGGTCGCATGGGTGGAAGGTGAACGTGGAAAAGAGTTCTCTATTACCACTCACAAGAGTTCCCTTCCTGGGAACTCTTATAGATTCTATAGAGATGAAGATTTACCTGAGGGAGTCAAGGTTATCAAAGCTTCTGAATGCTTGCCGTGTCCTTCATTCCATTCCACGCCCATCAGTAGCTCAGTGCATGGAAGTAATTGGCTTAATGGTAGCGGCAATGGACATAGTACCATTTGCGCGCCTGCATCTCAGACCACTGCAATTATGCATGCTAAGTCAGTGGAATGGGGATTTGTCTCCTCTACTAAATCTGGATCAAGAGACCAGAGATTCTCTTCTCTGGTGGCTTTCTCGGGTCCATCTGTCCAAGGGGATGACCTTTCGCAGGCCAGATTGGACGATTGTAACAACAGATGCCAGCCTTCTTGGTTGGGGCGCAGTCTGGAACTCCCTGAAGGCTCAGGGATTATGGACTCAGGAGGAGAAACTCCTCCCAATAAATATTCTGGAGTTGAGAGCAATATTCAATGCTCTTCTATCTTGGCCTCAGTTAGCAACACTGAGGTTCATCAGATTTCAGTCGGACAACATCACGACTGTGGCTTACATCAACCATCAAGGGGGAACCAGGAGTTCCCTAGCGATGTTAGAAGTCTCAAAGATAATTCGCTGGGCAGAGTCTCACTCTTGCCACCTGTCAGCGATCTACATCCCAGGCGTGGAGATCTGGGAGGCGGACTTTCTAAGTCGCCAGACTTTTCATCTGGGGGAGTGGGAACTTCATCCGGAGGTCTTCGCTCAACGGATTCATCGTTGGAGCAAACCAGAACTGGATCTCATGGCGTCTCGCCAGAACGCCAAGCTTCCTTGTTACGGATCCAGGTCCAGGGACCCGGGAGCGGCGCTGATAGATGCTCTAGCAGCCCCTTGGGTTTTCAACATGGCTTATGTGTTTCCACCATTTCCGCTGCTACCTCGACTGATTGCCAAGATCAGACAAGAGAGAGCATCAGTGATTCTGATAGCACCTGCGTGGCCACGCAGGACCTGGTATGCAGACCTAGTGGACATGTCGTCCTGTCCACCATGGTCTCTGCCTCTGAGACAGGACCTTCTCATTCAGGGTCCTTTCCATCATCCAAATCTAATTTCTCTGAGGCTGACTGCATGGAGATTGAACGCTTGATCCTCTCAAAGCGTGGCTTCTCGGAGTCGGCTATTGATACCTTAATACAGGCTCGGAAACCTGTTACCAGAAAAATTTACCATAAAATATGGCGTAAATATTTATATTGGTGCGAATCCAAGAGTTACTCATGGAGTAAGGTTAGGATTCCTAGGATATTGTCTTTTCTACAAGAGGGTTTAGAAAAGGGCTTATCTGCTAGTTCGTTAAAGGGACAGATTTCTGCTCTGTCTATTCTTTTACACAAACGTCTGGCAGAAGTTCCAGACGTCCAGGCCTTTTGTCAGGCTTTGGCTAGGATTAAGCCTGTGTTTAAGACTGTTGCTCCGCCGTGGAGCTTAAACTTAGTTCTTAAAGTTCTTCAAGGTGTTCCGTTTGAACCCCTTCATTCCATTGATATTAAGCTTTTATCTTGGAAAGTTCGGTTTTTGATGGCTATTTCCTCGGCTCGAAGAGTCTCTGAGTTATCTGCTTTACATTGTGATTCTCCTTATCTGATTTTCCATTCAGACAAGGTAGTTCTGCGTACTAATTTGCATACGAAGAGAGAAACGCTCTACCAGGAACGAACAACAGCTCAGTGGCTTGTTCTAGTTCTGCGTACTAAACCTGGGTTCTTACCTAAGGTAGTTTCTAACAGGAATATCAATCAAGAGATTGTTGTTCCATCATTATGTCCTAATCCTTCTTCAAAGAAGGAACGACTTTTGCACAATCTGGACGTAGTCCGTGCCCTGAAGTTCTATTTGCAGGCAACTAAAGATTTTCATCAAACTTCTTCCCTGTTTGTTGTTTATTCTGGTCAGAGGAGAGGTCAAAAAGCTTCGGCAACCTCTCTCTCTTTTTGGCTTCGTAGCATAATACGTTTAGCCTATGAGACTGCTGGACAGCAGCCTCCTGAAAGAATTACAGCTCATTCCACTAGAGCTGTGGCTTCCACCTGGGCCTTTAAGAATGAGGCCTCTGTTGAACAGATTTGCAAGGCTGCGACTTGGTCTTCACTTCATACCTTTTCAAAATTTTACAAATTTGACACTTTTGCTTCTTCGGAGGCTGTTTTTGGGAGAAAGGTTCTACAGGCAGTGGTTCCTTCCGTTTAAGTTCCTGCCTTGTCCCTCCCATCATCCGTGTACTTTAGCTTTGGTATTGGTATCCCATAAGTAATGGATGATCCGTGGACTGAATACACTTAACAAGAGAAAACATAATTTATGCTTACCTGATAAATTTATTTCTCTTGTAGTGTATTCAGTCCACGGCCCGCCCTGTCTTTTTTAAGGCAGATCTAAATTTTAATTAGAACTCCAGTCACCACTGCTCCCTATGGTTTCTCCTTTCTTGTCTTGTTTCGGTCAAATGACTGGATATGACGTGGAGGGTAGGAGCTATATAGCAGCTCTTCTTTGGGTGATCCTCTTGCAACTTCCTGTTGGGAAGGTAATATATCCCATAAGTAATGGATGATCCGTGGACTGAATACACTACAAGAGAAATAAATTTATCAGGTAAGCATAAATTATGTTTTTTCTGATATTAAGAACATGTCAATTCAGACTGTACTGAAAATGTTTTTGAAAGGCAGGTAAAATCTCTCATCTGGATGCATGTTTTTCCAAATATCTTGTAATTTTAAATCTTTTATTTGTTTTAAAATTAAGGCTTCCCGTTTCCTTCTATACTGTACTGTCTTATCTTTGCCGTTATTTTTCCATTTTCTTGTTCCTCAAATTGTCTTCTGTCTAAGCTGCTATTGGAGGTCAAATTCAAGTCTCCCCCACGTATAATTGATTTATCTGAAAATTGTAAAAGAGTATCTCCAAGGATATTCCGGAAACTGGTATCTAAATCATTTGGGCCATAAACATAACATAACAAATATTGTTGCTTTCTCTTGTAAGGTGTATCCAGTCCACGGATCATCCATTACTTGTGGGATATTCTCCTTCCCAACAGGAAGCTGCAAGAGGATCACCCACAGCAGAGTTGTCTATATAGCTCCTCCTCTATCTGCCACTACCAGTCATTCTCTTGCAGCTCTCGACAAGAAAGGAAGTAGCTTGAGAGATGTGGTGTTTTTATTTAGTTTATCTTCAATCAAAAGTTTGTTATTTTCAAATGGTACTCGGAGTTGTACTATTTTAGCCTCAGGCAGAAAGTAGAAGAAGAGTCTGCCTGTGGTCTTTGATGATCTTAGCAGGTTGTAACTAAGATCCATTGCTGTTCTCACACATAACTGAAGAGAGAGGTAACTTCAGCTGGGGGAATGGCGTGCAGGGTCTCCTGCTATGAGGTATGTGCAGTTTTTAATTTTTCTAGAGAAAGAATATGCTAGAAAATGCTATTAATACCGGATTTATTTAAGGTAAGCCTGATTACAGTGATTTAATAACGACTTGTATCATGCTTGCTGTAAAAGGTAATATTCTTATTACTTTCTCACATTACTGAAAAATAAAACGTTTGCTGGAAGTGTTTAAACGTTTTTTCTCCAACATAGGTGTGTCCGGTCCACGGCGTCATCCTTACTTGTGGGATATTCTCTTCCCCAACAGGAAATGGCAAAGAGCCCAGCAAAGCTGGTCACATGATCCCTCCTAGGCTCCGCCTTCCCCAGTCATTCTCTTTGCCGTTGTACAGGCAACATCTCCACGGAGATGGCTTAGAGTTTTTTAGTGTTTAACTGTAGTTTTTATTATTCAATCAAGAGTTTGTTATTTTAAAATAGTGCTGGTATGTACTATTTACTCTGAAACAGAAAAGAGATGAAGATTTCTGTTTGTAAGAGGAAAATGATTTTAGCAACCGTTACTAAAATCGATGGCTGTTCCACACAGGACTGTTGAGAGGAATTAACTTCAGTTGGGGGAACAGTGAGCAGACTTGAGGTATGACACATTCTAACAAGACGATGTAATGCTGGAAGCTGTCATTTTCCCTATGGGATCCGGTAAGCCATTTTTATTGCAGAAAGAAAAAAAGGGCTTCACAAGGGCTTTCTAAGACTGTAGACATTTTCTGGGCTAAATCGATTTATATTTTATACTCCATAGCCTTGAGGAATTATTTTAATCTTGGGAATTATGTAAAATAACCGGCAGGCACTGTATTGGACACCTTATTCTCTAGGGGCTTTCCCTAATCATAGGCAGAGTCTCATTTTCGCGCCTGTATTGCGCACTTGTTTTTGAGAAGCATGACATGCAGATGCATGTGTGAGGAGCTCTGATACATAGAAAAGACTTTCTGAAGGCGTCATTTGGTATCGTATTCCCCTTTGGGCTTGGTTGGGTCTCAGCAAAGCAGATACCAGGGACTGTAAAGGGGTTAAATATAAAAACGGCTCCGGTTCCGTTATTTTAAGGGTTAAAGCTTCCAAATTTGGTGTGCAATACTTTTAAGGCTTTAAGACACTGTGGTGAAATTTTGGTGAATTTTGAACAATTCCTTCATACTTTTTCGCAATTGCAGTAATAAAGTGTGTTCAGTTTAAAATTTAAAGTGACAGTAACGGTTTATATTAAAACGTTTTTTGTACTTTGTTATCAAGTTTTTGCCTGTTTAACATGTCTGAACTACCAGATAGACTGTGTTCTGAATGTGGGGAAGCCAAGGTTCCTTCTCATTTAAATAGATGTGATTTATGTGACACAAAATTTAGAGAAAATGATGCCCAAGATGATTCCTCAAGTGAGGGGAGTAAGCATGGTACTGCATCATCCCCTCCTTCGTCTACACCAGTCTTGCCCACACAGGAGGCCCCTAGTACATCTAGCGCGCCAATTCTCCTTACTATGCAACAATTAACGGCTGTAATGGATAATTCTATCAAAAACATTTTAGCCAAAATGCCCACTTGTCAGCGAAAGCGCGACTGCTCTGTTTTAGAAAATACTGAAGAGCATGAGGACGCTGATGATATTGGTTCTGAAGGGCCCCTACACCAGTCTGAGGGGGCCAGGGAGGTTTTGTCTGAGGGAGAAATTTCAGATTCAGGGAAAATTTCTCAACAAGCTGAACCTGATGTGATTACATTTAAATTTAAATTGGAACATCTCCGCGCTCTGCTTAAGGAGGTGTTATCCACTCTGGATGATTGTGAGAATTTGGTCATTCCAGAGAAACTATGTAAAATGGACAAGTTCCTAGAGGTCCCGGGGCCCCCCGAAGCTTTTCCTATACCCAAGCGGGTGGCGGACATTGTAAATAAAGAATGGGAAAGGCCCGGTATACCTTTCGTCCCTCCCCCCATATTTAAAAAATTGTTTCCTATGGTCGACCCCAGAAAGGACTTATGGCAGACAGTCCCCAAGGTCGAGGGGGCGGTTTCTACTCTAAACAAACGCACCACTATACCCATAGAAGATAGTTGTGCTTTCAAAGATCCTATGGATAAAAAATTAGAAGGTTTGCTTAAAAAGATGTTTGTTCAGCAAGGTTACCTTCTACAACCAATTTCATGCATTGTTCCTGTCACTACAGCCGCGTGTTTCTGGTTCGATGAGCTAGAAAAGGCGATCAATAATAATTCCTCTTCTTATGAGGAGATTATGGACAGAATTCGTGCTCTCAAATTGGCTAATTCTTTCACCCTAGACGCCACTTTGCAATTGGCTAGGTTAGCGGCGAAAAATTCTGGTTTTGCTATTGTGGCGCGCTGAGCGCTTTGGTTAAAATCTTGGTCAGCGGATGCGTCTTCCAAGAACAAATTGCTTAACATTCCTTTCAAGGGGAAAACGCTGTTTGGCCCTGACTTGAAAGAGATTATCTCTGATATCACTGGGGGCAAGGGCCACGCCCTTCCTCAGGATAGGTCTTTCAAGGCCAAAAATAAACCTAATTTTCGTCCCTTTCGCAGAAACGGACCAGCCCCAAGTGCTACGTCCTCTAAGCAAGAGGGTAATACTTCTCAAGCCAAGCCAGCCTGGAGACCAATGCAAGGCTGGAACAAAGGAAAGCAGGCCAAGAAACCTGCCACTGCTACCAAGACAGCATGAGATGTTGGCCCCCGATCCGGGACCGGATCTGGTGGGGGGCAGACTCTCTCTCTTCGCTCAGGCTTGGGCAAGAGATGTTCTGGATCCTTGGGCGCTAGAAATAGTCTCCCAAGGTTATCTTCTGGAATTCAAGGGGCTTCCCCCAAGGGGGAGGTTCCACAGGTCTCAATTGTCTTCAGACCACATAAAAAAACAGGCATTCCTACATTGTGTAGAAGACCTGTTAAAAATGGGAGTGATTCATCCTGTTCCATTAGGAGAACAAGGGATGGGGTTCTACTCCAATCTGTTCGTAGTTCCCAAAAAAGAGGGAACATTCAGACCAATCTTAGATCTCAAGATCCTAAACAAGTTTCTCAAGGTTCCATCGTTCAAAATGGAAACCATTCGAACTATTCTTCCTTCCATCCAGGAAGGTCAATTCATGACCACGGTGGATTTAAAGGATGCGTATCTACATATTCCTATCCACAAGGAACATCATCGGTTCCTAAGGTTCGCATTCCTGGACAAGCATTACCAGTTTGTGGCACTTCCGTTCGGATTAGCCACTGCTCCAAGGATTTTCACAAAGGTACTAGGGTCCCTTCTAGCGGTGCTAAGACCAAGGGGCATTGCAGTAGTACCTTACTTGGACGACATTCTGATTCAAGCGTCGTCCCTTCCTCAAGCAAAGGCTCACACGGACATTGTCCTGGCCTTTCTCAGATCTCACGGGTGGAAAGTGAACGTAGAAAAAAGTTCTCTGTCTCCGTCAACAAGGGTTCCCTTCTTGGGAACAATAATAGACTCCTTAGAAATGAGGATTTTTCTGACAGAGGCCAGAAAATCAAAACTTCTGAACTCTTGTCAAATACTTCATTCTGTTCCTCTTCCTTCCATAGCGCAGTGCATGGAAGTAATAGGTTTGATGGTAGCGGCAATGGACATAGTTCCTTTTGCGCGCATTCATCTAAGACCATTACAACTGTGCATGCTCAGTCAGTGGAATGGGGACTATACAGACTTGTCTCCGACGATACAAGTAAATCAGAGGACCAGAGATTCACTCCGTTGGTGGCTGTCCCTGGACAACCTGTCACAGGGGATGAGCTTCCGCAGACCAGAGTGGGTCATTGTCACGACCGACGCCAGTCTGGTGGGCTGGGGCGCGGTCTGGGGACCCCTGAAAGCTCAGGGTCTTTGGTCTCGGGAAGAATCTCTTCTACCGATAAATATTCTGGAACTGAGAGCGATATTCAATGCTCTCAAGGCTTGGCCTCAGCTAGCAAAGGCCAAGTTCATACGGTTTCAATCAGACAACATGACGACTGTTGCGTACATCAACCATCAGGGGGGAACAAGGAGTTCCCTGGCGATGGAAGAAGTGACCAAAATCATTCAATGGGCGGAGACTCACTCCTGCCACTTGTCTGCAATCCACATCCCAGGAGTGGAAAATTGGGAAGCGGATTTTCTGAGTCGTCAGACATTTCATCCGGGGGAGTGGGAACTCCATCCGGAAATCTTTGCCCAAATCACTCAATTGTGGGGCATTCCAGACATGGATCTGATGGCCTCTCGTCATAACTTCAAGGTTCCTTGCTACGGGTCCAGATCCAGGGATCCCAAGGCGACTCTAGTAGATGCACTAGTAGCACCTTGGACCTTCAAACTAGCTTATGTATTCCCGCCGTTTCCTCTCATCCCCAGGCTGGTAGCCAGGATCAATCAGGAGAGAGCATCGGTGATCTTGATAGCTCCTGCGTGGCCACGCAGGACTTGGTATGCAGACCTGGTGAATATGTCATCGGCTCCACCATGGAAGCTACCTTTGAGACGAGACCTTCTTGTTCAAGGTCCGTTCGAACATCCGAATCTGGTCTCACTCCAACTGACTGCTTGGAGATTGAACGCTTGATCTTATCAAAGCGAGGGTTCTCAGATTCTGTCATTGATACTCTTGTTCAGGCCAGAAAGCCTGTAACTAGAAAAATTTACCACAAAATATGGAAAAAATATATCTGTTGGTGTGAATCTAAAGGATTCCCTTGGGACAAGGTAAAAATTCCTAAGATTCTATCCTTCCTTCAAGAAGGTTTGAAGAAAGGATTATCTGCTAGTTCCTTGAAGGGACAGATTTCTGCCTTGTCTGTGTTACTTCACAAAAAACTGGCAGCTGTGCCAGATGTTCAAGCCTTTGTTCAGGCTCTGGTTAGAATCAAGCCTGTTTACAAACCTTTGACTCCTCCTTGGAGTCTCAATTTAGTTCTTTCAGTTCTTCAGGGGGTTCCGTTTGAACCCTTACATTCCGTTGATATTAAGTTATTATCTTGGAAAGTTTTGTTTTTGGTTGCAATTTCTTCTGCTAGAAGAGTTTCAGAATTATCTGCTCTGCAGTGTTCTCCTCCTTATCTGGTGTTCCATGCAGATAAGGTGGTTTTACGTACTAAACCTGGTTTTCTTCCGAAAATTGTTTCTAACAAAAACATTAACCAGGAGATAGTCGTGCCTTCTTTGTGTCCGAATCCAGTTTCAAAGAAGGAACGTTTGTTGCACAATTTGGATGTTGTTCGTGCTCTAAAATTCTATTTAGATGCTACAAAGGATTTTAGACAAACATCTTCCTTGTTTGTTGTTTATTCTGGTAAAAGGAGAGGTCAAAAAGCAACTTCTACCTCTCTCTCTTTTTGGATTAAAAGCATCATCAGATTGGCTTACGAGACTGCCGGACGGCAGCCTCCTGAAAGAATCACAGCTCATTCCACTAGGGCTGTGGCTTCCACATGGGCCTTCAAGAACGAGGCTTCTGTTGATCAGATATGTAAGGCAGCGACTTGGTCTTCACTGCACACTTTTACTAAATTTTACAAGTTTGATACTTTTGCTTCTTCTGAGGCTATTTTTGGGAGAAAGGTTTTGCAAGCCGTGGTGCCTTCCATCTAGGTGACCTGATTTGCTCCCTCCCTTCATCCGTGTCCTAAAGCTTTGGTATTGGTTCCCACAAGTAAGGATGACGCCGTGGACCGGACACACCTATGTTAGAGAAAACAGAATTTATGTTTACCTGATAAATTACTTTCTCCAACGGTGTGTCCGGTCCACGGCCCGCCCTGGTTTTTTAATCAGGTCTGATAATTTATTTTCTTTAACTACAGTCACCACGGTATCATATGGTTTCTCCTATGCAAATATTCCTCCTTTACGTCGGTCGAATGACTGGGGAAGGCGGAGCCTAGGAGGGATCATGTGACCAGCTTTGCTGGGCTCTTTGCCATTTCCTGTTGGGGAAGAGAATATCCCACAAGTAAGGATGACGCCGTGGACCGGACACACCGTTGGAGAAAGTAATTTATCAGGTAAACATAAATTCTGTTTTTATACATATTGGTGATAAAACTTTATTGGGGCCCAGTTTTTTCCACATGGCTGGCTAGATTTTGCCTAGGGATAGTTTGTTAGGCCCTCTCACTGTGAATACAGGGTGGGAGGGGCCTATTTTCGCGCCTAAATGCGCATTAGATTTTGCAGCTTGAGACATCCAGTTTCCCTGAAGGAGTCCCCTGAACACTTAGGACCTCTCTAAAGGGTTTTTGTGCCTTTCAAACTCGTTATATGGGCAGGTAGGGCCACAGCAGAGCTGTGGCAGTTTGTTGTGACTGTTGAAAAACGTTTATCGTTTTTTTGATCCGGTTTTGAAACTAAGGGGTTAATCATCCATTTGCAAGTGGGTGCAATGCTCTGTTAGTCTATTATACACACTGTAAAAAATTCGTAATATTTACTGCTTTTTATCACTGTTTTTCAATTTCTGACAAAATTTGTTTCTCTTTAAGGCACAGTACTGTTTTTATTTTTTGCTTGTTTACATTTATCAAAGTGTTTTCCAAGCTTGCTGGTCTCATTGCTAGTCTGTTTAAACATGTCTGACATAAAGGAAACTCCTTATTCATTATGTTTAGGAGCCATTGTGGAACCCCCTCTTAGAATGTGTACCAAATGTACTGATTTTACTTTAAGTTATAAAGATCATATTATGTCTTTAAAAGATTTATCACCAGAGGAAACTGACAACGGGGAAGTTATGCCGACTAACTCGCCCCACGTGTCAGAACCTTTGACTCCCGCTCAAGGGACTCCCGCTCAAGAGGCGCCAAGTACATCTAGCGCGCCCATGGCGTTTACTTTACAAGACATGGCGGCAGTTATGGATCATACCCTTACAACAGTATTGTCCAAACTACCAGGGTTACAAGGAAAGCGAGACAGCTCTGTGACTAAAAAAAATACAGAGCTCTCTGACGCTTTAGTAGCTATGTCTGATATCCCCTCACAATATGCAGAAGCTGAGGCAGGAGAGCTTCTTTCTGTGGGTGATTTTTCTGACTCGGGGAAGATGCTTCAACCTGATTCTGATATGTCAACATTTAAATTTAAGCTTGAACACCTCCACGTGTTGCTCAAGGAGGTTTTAGCTACTCTGGATGACTGTGACACCATTATAGTGCTAGAGAAATTGTGTAGATTGGATAAATACTATGCAGTGCCTGTTTACACTGATGTTTTTCCAATACCTAAAAGGTTTTCAGAAATTATTACTAATGAATGGCATAGACCAGGTGTACCATTCTCTCCCCCTCCTATTTTTAAGAAAATGTTTCCAATAGATGCCGCTACACAAGACTTATGGCAAACGGTCCCTAAGGTGGAGGGAGCAGTTTCTACCCTAGCTAAGCGTACAACTATCCCCGTCGAGGACAGTTGTGCTTTCCTAGATCCAATGGAAAAAAAAAAAGTTAGAGGGTTACCTTAAGAAAATGTTTATTCAACAAGGTTTTATGCTCCAGCCTCTTGCATGCATTGCCCCGGTCACTGCTGCTGCGGCCTTCTGGTTTGAGTCTCTGGAAGAGGCCTTACAGGTAGAAACTCCATTGGATGATATACTTGACAAACTTAAAGCGCTTAAGCTAGCCAATTCATTTGTTTCTGACGCCGTTGTTCATTTAAATAAACTAACGGCTAAGAACTCGGGTTTTGCTATTCAGGCGCGTAGGGCGCTATGGCTTAAATCCTGGTCAGCTGACGTTACTTCAAAGTCTAAGCTTGTCAATATTCCCTTTAAGGGGCAAACCCTATTCAGCCTGGACTGAAGGAGATCATTTCTGATATTACTGGAGGAAAAGCTCATGCCCTTCCTCAGGATAGGTCTGACAAATTAAGGACCAAACAAACATCATCTTCCTCCAATACAAAAAAAAAAAAGGGAAATTTTGCCCAGTCCAAGCCGGTCTGGAGACCTAACCAGGCTTGGAACAAAGGTAAACAGGCCAAGAAGTCTGCTGCTGCCTCTAAGAGAGCATGAAAGATTGGCCCCCGATCCGGTAACGGATCTAGAAGGGGGCAGACTTTTTCTCTTCGCCCAGGCTTGGGCAAGAGATGTCCAGGATCCCTGGGCGTTGGAAATTGTATCCCAGGGATATCTTCTGGACTTCAAAGATTCTTCCCCAAAAGAAAGATTTCACCTTTCACAATTATCAGCAGACCAGATAAAGAGAGTGGCATTCTTACATTGTGTTCAAGACGTCCTAGTTATGGGAGTGATCCACCCAGTTCCAAAGGAGGAACAGGGGCAAGGATTCTATTCAAATCTATTTGTGGTTCCCAAGAAAGAGGGAACCTTCAGACCAATCTTAGATCTCAAGATCCTAAACAAATTTCTCGGGGTCCCATCTTTCAAGATGGAGACTATTCGAACCATCCTACCTATGATCTAGGAGGGTCAATACATGACTACCGTGGACTTAAAGGATGCTTATCTTCACATTCCGATACACAAAGATCATCATCGGTTTCTCAGGTTCGCCTTCCTAGACAGGCATTACCAGTTTGTGGGTCTTCCCTTTGGGTTAGCTACGGCACCAAGAATCTTTACGAAGGTTCTGGGGTCACTTCTGGCGGTCCTAAGGCCGCAGGGCATAGCAGTAGCCCCTTACTTAGACGACATTCTGATACAGGCGTCGAATTTCCAAATTGCCATGTCCCATACGGACATTGTTCTGGCATTCCTGAGGTCTCATTGGTGGAAAGTGAACGAAGAAAAGAGTTCTCTATCCCCTCTCACAAGAGTTTCCTTTCTATGAACTCTGATAAATTCTGTAGAAATGAGGATTTACCTGACAGAGGCCAGGTTGTCAAAACTTCTAAATTCCTGCCGTGTTCTTTATTCTACTTCTCGCCCTTCGGTGGCTCAGTGTATGGAAGTAATCGGCTTAATGGTAGCGGCAATGGACATAGTGCCGTTTGCCCGCCTACATCTCAGACCGCTGCAACTCTGCATGCTCAGTCAGTGGAATGGGGATTACACAGATTTGTCCCCTCTACTAAATCTGGATCAAGAGACCAGGGATTCTCTTCTCTGGTGGCTATCTCGAGTCCATCTGTCCAAAGGTATGACCTTCCGCAGGCCAGATTGCACAATAGTAACAACAGATGCCAGCCTTCTGGGCTGGGGGGCAGTCTGGAACTCTCTGAAGGCTCAGGGGTCATGGACTCAGGAGGAGGCTCTCCTTCTGATAAACATTCTGGAACTAAGAGCGATATTCAATGCTCTTCAGGCTTGGCCTCAGCTAGTGGCAGTGAGGTCCATCAGATTTCAGTCTGATAACATCACGACTGTAGCTTACATCAACCATCAAGGGGGAACAAGGAGTTCCCTAGCGTTGTTGGAGGTTTCAAAGATAATTTGTTGGGCAGAGATTCACTCTTGCCACCTATCAGCTATCCATATCCCAGAAGTAGAGAACTGGGAGGCGGATTTTCTAAGTCTACAGACTTTTCATTTGGGGGAGTGGGAGCTCCATCCGGAGGTGTTTGCACAGTTGATTCAACGTTGGGGCAAACCAGAACTGGATCTCATGGCGTCTCGCCAGAACGCCAAGCTTCCTTGTTACGGATCCAGGTCCAGGGATCCCAAGGCAGCGCTGATAGATGCTCTAGCAGCGCCTTGGTCCTTCAACCTGGCTTATCTGTTTCCACCGTTTCCTCTGCTCCCTCGTCTGATTGCCAAGGTCAAGCAGGAGAGAGCATCTGTGATTTTGATAGCACCTGCGTGGCCACGCAGGACTTGGTATGCAGATCTGGTGGACATGTCATTCTTTCCACCATGGACTCTGCCTCTGAGACAGGACCTTCTACTTCAGGGTCCTTTCAACCATCCAAATCTAATTTCTCCTGTTAAGTGTGGTCAGTCCACGGGTCATCATTACTTCTGGGATATTAAAGGGATGGTAAACTCAGTATAGGGTGAATATGTAATCTGTATTGTCATATTGTATTAAAATGTCCTGTGTAATTTCGATCTAAACATGATATAGCAGTTTACCTTTTATTTTCCATATCAAGAATCTCTCCGTTCCGTAAATTCGCCAGCCCACCGTGACGTCACATTGATTTCCCCTGCCTGTGCCCAATCATCTATCCAGTCGCTAGACAGGCTGTTAGCAATACAATTTTAGCGCATGCGCCTTTTCGATAATTCCTGACGATACTACCAACCAATCAACATCATCCAAATCCTGATAAGACTTTGCGCGTGCACGTGGTCAAGATCGCTCAAACACCCGATAGACACCAATTGAGCGTTACCAATGTGAAAAGTAAACATTGACTGTCACGAGTCAATGTTTACTTCCTAGACGTCAGTGAAATTAATGCGCATGCGTTTAGTAATTAATATCGTGAACGAGCACTCAGGATGACGTAAGGAGAGGGAGGAGAGAGGACTACACAGAAAGTGTGGTTACGGGCATGTAAGAGGGGCGGAGCGAGGCGGGGAGCTGCGTTGCAAACATAACAAAATATGAGGAATATTACTTATAATTTAAATTCGAAAATGAAAAAATAATAATGCGGTTTGATCTTATATAACAATAACAATGTAAATATGGCTTTTACAATTAAAAGAGTTTACCATCACTTTAACTCCTCCCCAACAGGAAGTGCAAGAGGATCACCCAGCAGAGCTGCTATATAGCTCCTCCCCTCTACGTCACACCCAGTCATTCTCTTGCACCCAACTAATAGATAGGATGTGTGAGAGGACTGTGGTGATTATACTTAGTTTTATACCTTCAATCAAAAGTTTGTTATTTTAAAACAGCACCGGAGTGTGTTGTTCCCTCTCAGGTAGAATTTGAAGAAGAATCTACCTGAGTTTTTGTATGATTTTAGCCGGCGTAGTTAAGATCATCTTGCTGTTCTCGGCCATCTGAGGAGTGAGGTAAACTTCAGATCAGGGGACAGCGGGCAGGTTAACCTGCAAAGAGGTATGTAGCAGCATATTATTTTCTGAGAATGGAATTGACTGAGAAAATACTGCCAATACCGATATAATGTAAGTTCAGCCTTAAATGCAGTAGTAGCAACTGGTATCAGGCTGTCATGTATGTATATTTACACTTCAGTATTCTGGGGAATGGCACTTCACTGGGATAATACTGTATGCATAAGACTTTAGCCTAACTTGCAGTGGGAACAACTAGCAACAGGCTTTCTAATGACATTTCATTTATTTGATGTTAAACGTTTTTGCTGGCATGTTAAATCGTTTAATTATCTGAGGTACTGGGTGAAAATTGTTTTGGGCACTGTTTTTTCCCACTTGGCGGTCGTTTTATTTAATTTAAGACAGTTTACTGATCTCCCTCACTGTTGTGTGTGAGGGGGAGGGGCCTATTTTGGCGCTTTTGCTACGCATCAGAAATTCAGTCACAAGTCTGTTTTCTTCCCTGCATGATCCGGTTCGTCTCTACAGAGCTCAAGGGTCTTCAAAAGTTAGTTTGAGGGAGGTAATCACTCACAGCAGACCTGTAAGATTGTGCTTTGACTGTGATAAAAAACGTTTATATTCTGTACATTTTTTCTGCTATTCAGGGTTAGTTATCTATTACTAATGGGGGCAATCCTTTGCTAAAATTGTGTTTTTACCGGAAAGAATTTGATGTTATAGTTTCTCCGGTTTATTGTTACTCAACTGTCATAACTTTTTTTCTGTGCTTCTTAAAGGCACAGTACGTTTTTTCATATTTGTAAATTGAGTTGAAAAGTATTTCCAAGTTTGCTAGTTTAATTGCTAGTGTGTTAAACATGTCTGACTCAGAGGAATATCTCTGTGCTATATGTGCTAAAGCCAAAGTGGAGCCCAATAGAAATTTATGTACTAATTGCATTGATGCTACTTTAAATAAAAGTCAATCTGTACAAATTGGACATCATTCACCAAACAACGAGGGGAGAGTTATGCCGACTAACTCGCCTCACGTGTCAGTACCTGCATCTCCCGCTCGGGAGGTGCGTGATATTGTAGCGCCGAGTACATCAGGGCGGCCATTACAAATCACATTACAGGATATGGCTAATGTTATGACTGAAGTTTTGTCTAAATTACCAGAACTTAGAGGTAAGCGTGATCACTCTGGGGTGAGAACAGAGTGCGCTGTTAATAATAGGGCCATGTCTGATACTGCGTCACAGTATGCAGAACATGAGGACGGAGAGCTTCAATCTGCAGGTGACGGTTCTGATCCCAATAGAATGGATTCAGACATTTCTAATTTTAAGTTTAAGCTCGATAACCTCCGTGTACTGTTAGGGGAGGTATTAGCAGCTCTGAATGATTGTAACACCGTTGCAATCCCAGAGAAATTATGTAGGCTGGATAGATACTATGCGGTACCGGCGAGTACTGACGTATTTCCTATACCTAAGAGGCTTACAGAGATAATTACTAAGGAGTGGGATAGGCCCGGTGTACCCTTTTCCCCCCCTCCTGTGTTTAGAAAAATGTTTCCAATAGACGCCACCACACAGGACTTATGGCAGATGGTCCCTAAGGTGGAGGGAGCGGTTTCTACTCTGGCTAAGCGTACCACTATCCCGGTGGAGGATAGCTGTGCCTTTTCAGATCCAATGGATAAAAAATTAGAGGGTTACCTTAAGAAAATGTTTGTTCAACAAGGTTTTATATTGCAACCCCTTGCATGTATTGCGTCTGTCACGGCCGCGGCCGCTTTTTGGTCCGAGTCCCTGGAAGAGACTCTTGACTCAATAACTATAGATGAGATTTCAAGCAAGCTTAAAACACTTAAGCTAGCTAATTCGTTTGTTTCAGATGCCGTAGTACATTTAACCAAACTTACGGCTAAGAATTCCGGATTCGCCATTCAGGCACGAAGAGCACTGTGGCTAAAATCCTGGTCAGCTGACGTTACTTCTAAATCTAAATTACTTAACATACCTTTCAAAGGGCAGACCTTATTCGGGCCCGGTTTGAAAGAAATTATCGCTGACATTACAGGAGGTAAAGGCCATGCCCTGCCTCAAGACAGAGCCAAACCTAAGGCTAGACAGTCTAATTTTCGTTCCTTTCGTAATTTCAAGGCAGGAGCAGCATCAACTTCCTCTGCTCCAAAACAGAAAGGAGCTGTTGCTCGCTACAGACAAGGCTGGAGACCTAACCAGTCCTGGAACAAGGGCAAGCAGGCCAGAAAACCTGCTGCTGCCCCTAAGACAGCATGAATTGAGGGCCCCCGATCCGGGAACGGATTTAGTGGGGGGCAGACTTTCTCTCTTCGCCCAGGCTTGGGCAAGAGATGTCCAGGATCCCTGGGCGTTAGAGATCATATCTCAGGGATATCTTCTGGACTTCAAATCCTCTCCCCCAAAAGGGAGATTTCATCTGTCAAGGTTGTCAACAAACCAAATAAAGAAAGAGGCGTTTCTACGCTGTGTACAAGATCTTTTACTAATGGGAGTGATCCATCCGGTTCCGCGGTCGGAACATGGACAGGGGTTTTACTCAAATCTGTTTGTGGTTCCCAAAAAAGAGGGAACCTTCAGGCCAATCTTGGATTTAAAGATCCTAAACAAATTCCTAAGAGTTCCATCTTTCAAAATGGAAACTATTCGGACAATCCTACCCATGATCCAAAAGGGTCAGTACATGACCACAGTGGATTTAAAGGATGCTTACCTTCACATACCGATTCACAAAGATCATTACCGGTATCTAAGGTTTGCCTTCCTAGACAGGCATTACCAGTTTGTAGCTCTTCCATTCGGATTGGCTACGGCTCCAAGAATCTTCACAAAGGTTCTGGGTGCTCTTCTGGCGGTACTAAGACCGTGAAGAATTTCGGTAGCTCCGTACCTAGACGACATTCTGATACAAGCTTCAAGCTTTCAAACTGCCAAGTCTCATACAGAGTTAGTACTGGCATTTCTAAGGTCACATGGATGGAAGGTGAACGAAAAGAAGAGTTCTCTCTTTCCACTCACAAGAGTTCCCTTCTTGGGGACTCTTATAGATTCTGTAGAAATGAAGATCTACCTGACAGAAGACAGGTTAACAAAGCTTCAAAATGCATGCCGTGTCCTTCATTCCATTCAACACCCGTCAGTGGCTCAATGCATGGAGGTGATCGGCTTAATGGTAGCGGCAATGGACATAGTACCCTTTGCACGCCTACATCTCAGACCGCTGCAATTGTGCATGCTAAGTCAGTGGAATGGGGATTACTCAGATTTGTCCCCTACTCTGAATCTGGATCAAGAGACCAGAAATTCTCTTCTATGGTGGCTTTCTCTGCCACATCTGTCCAGGGGGATGCCATTCAGCAGGCCAGATTGGACAATTGTAACAGACGCCAGCCTACTAGGTTGGGGCGCTGTCTGGAATTCTCTGAAGGCTCAGGGATCATGGACTCAGGAGGAGAGTCTCCTGCCAATAAACATTCTGGAATTGAGAGCAGTTCTCAATGCCCTTCTGGCTTGGCCCCAGTTAACAACTCGGGGGTTCATCAGGTTTCAGTCGGACAACATCACGACTGTAGCTTACATCAACCATCAAGGAGGGACAAGAAGCTCCCTAGCGATGATGGAAGTATCAAAGATAATTCGCTGGGCAGAGTCTCACTCTTGCCACCTGTCAGCAATCCACATCCCGGGAGTGGAGAACTGGGAGGCGGATTTCCTAAGTCGTCAGACTTTTCATCCGGGGGAGTGGGAACTTCATCCGGAGGTCTTTGCCCAAATACTTTGACGTTGGGGCAAACCAGAGATAGATCTCATGGCGTCTCGACAGAACGCCAAGCTTCCTTGTTACGGGTCCAGATCCAGGGATCCGGGAGCGGTCCTGATAGATGCCTTGACAGCACCTTGGACCTTCGGGATGGCTTATGTGTTTCCACCCTTCCCGATGCTTCCTCGATTGATTGCCAGAATCAAACGGGAGAGAGCATCGGTGATTCTAATAGCGCCTGCGTGGCCACGCAGGACTTGGTATGCAGATCTAGTGGGCATGTCATCCTGTCCACCTTGGTCTCTGCCTCTGAGACAGGACCTTCTGATCCAGGGTCCCTTCAAACATCAAAATCTAATTTCTCTGAAGCGGACTGCTTGGAAATTGAACGCTTGATTTTATCAAAACGTGTTTTTTCTGAGTCAGTAATTGATACCTTAATACAGGCTAGGAAGCCTGTTACCAGAAAGATTTACCATAAAATATGGCGTAAATACTTATATTGGTGCGAATCCAAAAGTTACTCATGGAGTAAGGTTAGGATTCCTAGGATATTGTCTTTTCTACAAGAAGGTTTAGAAAAGGGTTTATCCGCTAGTTCCTTTAAAGGGACAGATTTCAGCTCTGTCCATTCTTTTACACAAACGTCTGTCAGAGGTTCCAGACGTTCAGGCTTTTTGTCAGGCTTTGGCCAGGATTAAGCCTGTGTTTAAAACTGTTGCTCCACCATGGAGTTTGAACTTAGTTCTTAATGTTTTACTGGGTGTTCCGTTTGAACCCCTTCATTCCATTGATATCAAATTGTTATCTTGTAAAGTTCTGTTTTTAATGGCTATTTCCTCGGCTCGAAGAGTCTCTGAGTTATCTGCCTTACATTGTGATTCTCCTTATCTGATTTTTCATTCAGACAAGGTAGTTCTGCGTACTAAACCTGGGTTCTTACCTAAGGTGGTCACTAACAGGAATATCAATCAAGAGATTGTTGTTCCATCTTTGTGTCCTAATCCTTCTTCGAAGAAGGAACGTCTTCTACACAATCTAGATGTAGTCCGTGCCCTGAAATTTTATCTACAGGCAACTAAGGATTTTCGACAAACGTCTTCCCTGTTTGTCGTTTATTCTGGTCAGAGGAGAGGTCAAAAAGCTTCTGCTACCTCTCTCTCTTTTTGGCTTCGTAGCATAATACGTTTAGCTTATGAGACTGCTGGACAGCAGCCTCCTGAAAGAATTACAGCTCATTCTACTAGAGCTGTGGCTTCCACTTGGGCCTTTAAGAATGAGGCTTCTGTTGAACAGATTTGCAAGGCTGCAACTTGGTCTTCTCTTCATACTTTTTCCAAATTTTCCAAATTTGACACTTTAGCTTCTTCGGAGGCTGTTTTTGGGAGAAAGGTTCTTCAGGCAGTGGTTCCTTCCGTATAAAGAGCCTGCCTGTCCCTCCCGTCATCCGTGTACTTTAGCTTTGGTATTGGTATCCCAGAAGTAATGATGACCCGTGGACTGACCACACTTAACAGGAGAAAACATAATTTATGCTTACCTGATAAATTCCTTTCTCCTGTAGTGTGGTCAGTCCACGGCCCGCCCTGTTTTTATGGCAGGTCTAAATCTTTAAATTATACTCCAGTCACCACTGCACCCTTTGGCTTCTCCTTTCTCGTTGGTTCTCGGTCGAATGACTGGGTGTGACGTAGAGGGGAGGAGCTATATAGCAGCTCTGCTGGGTGATCCTCTTGCACTTCCTGTTGGGGAGGAGTTAATATCCCAGAAGTAATGATGACCCGTGGACTGACCACACTACAGGAGAAAGGAATTTATCAGGTAAGCATAAATTATGTTTTCTCTGTGGCTGACTGCTTGGAGATTGAACGCTTGATTTTATCAAAGCGTGGTTTCTCCGAGTCGGTCATTGATACCTTAATACAGGCGCGAAAGCCTGTCACCAGGAAAATATATCATAAGATATGGTGAAAATATGTTCATTGGTGTGAATCTAAGGGTTACTCATGGAGTAAGGTCAGGATTCCTAGGATATTATCTTTTCTCCAAGATGGATTGGAGAAGGGTTTGTCAGCGAGTTCCTTAAAGGGACAGATTTCTGCTCTGTCTATTCTTTTGCACAAACGTCTGGCTGAGGTTCCAGACGTGCAAGCGTTTTGTCAGGCTTTAGTCAGAATTAAGCCTGTGTTTAAACCTGTTGCTCCGCCTTGGAGTTTAAATTTAGTTCTTAAGGTTCTTCAAGGGGTTCTGTTTGAACCTTTGCATTCCATAGATATTAAACTTTTATCTTGGAAAGTTTTGTTTTTAGTAGCTATCTCCTAGGCTCAAAGAGTTTCTGAGTTATCTGCTTTACAATGCGATTCTCCTTATCTCATTTTTCATTCCAATAAGTTAGTGTTACGTACCAAACCTGGTTTTCTACCTAAGGTGGTATCTAATAAAAATATCAATCAGGAGATTGTTGTACCGTCACTGTGTCCTAATCCTTCTTCAAAGAAGGAACGTCTTTTACACAATCTTGACGTGGTTCGTGCTTTAAAGTTTTATTTACAAGCTACTAAAGATTTTCGTCAAACATCTGCATTGTTTGTTGTCTACTCTGGACAGAGGAAAGGCCAAAAGGCTTCGGCAACTAATCTTTCTTTTTGGCTAAGGAGTATAATACGCTTAGCTTATTAGACTGCTGGCCAGCAGCCTCCTGAAAGGATTCCCGCTCATTCTACTAGATCGGTAGCTTCCACATGGGCTTTTAAGAATGAGGCTTCTGTTGAACAGATTTGTAAGGCGGTGACTTGGTCTTCGCTTCATACTTTTTCAAAATTCTATAAATTTGATACTTTTGCTTCTTCGGAGGCTATTTTTGGGAGAAAGGTTTTGCAGGCAATGGTGCCTTCCGTTTAAGCACCTGCCTTGTCCCTCCCTTCATCCGTGTCCTATAGCTTTGGTATTGGTATCCCACAAGTAATGGATGATCCGTGGACTGGATACACCTTACAAGAGAAAACAAAATTTATGCTTACCTGATAAATTTATTTCTCTTGTGGTGTATCCAGTCCCACGGCCCGCCCTGTCATTTTAAGGCAGGTGTGTTTTATTTTTAAACTACAGTCACCACTGCACCCTATGGTTTTTCCTTTCTCTTGCTTGTCTTCGGTCGAATGACTGGTAGTCGCAGTTAGAGGAGGCGCTATATAGACAGCTCTGCTGTGGGTGATCCTCTTGCAGCTTCCTGTTGGGAAGGAAAATATCCCACAAGTAATGGATGATCCGTGGACTGAATACACCACAAGAGAAATAAATTTATCAGGTAAGCATAAATTTTGTTTTTCAATCTCTATATCTATTATTATGTATCTATCTTTCTTTTCCACTATGCAATTCTTAATATTATATTACAAGTTTTTACTCAGCAGAATTGCAAGGCCTTTTTTTCCTTTCCTCCCCAGCCGTGATTATAACCTCTTTTACCCAACCAGTTTTTAGTTTTAAGATTCCTGAAGCAATAATATCTGAGCCCTTAGACTTTTAGCACGTTTTAAAATTGATTTTCTTTATAAATGGAAAGAGTCCACAGCTGCATTAATTTCTTTTGGGAATTTAGAACCTGGCCACCAGGAGAAGGCAAAGACACCCCAGCCAAAGGCTTAAATACTCCTCCCACTTCCCTCATCCCCCAGTCATTCTTTGGCTGTCATCCCAGGAGGTTGGCAGTGAAGTGTCAGAAGTTTTCGATAGTCTCTTATGGAGGGTAGTACCCTTTCGGCATGGGACTGGAGTTTTAAGTAGTCCTGTGAGCCTCTCAGTGAGAGCATGGGTGAGTCCGGAGATGCAGGGAGAGTCTTTCTCTTGTAAAGGTATATCCAGTCCACGGGTTCATCCATTACTTGTGGGATATTCTCCTTCCCAACAGGAAGTTGCAAGAGGACACCCACAGCAGAGCTGTCTATATAGCTCCTCCCCTAACTGCCACCCCCAGTCATTCTCTTGCAACTCTCGACAAGAAAGGAAGTATCAAGAGATATGTGGTGACTTAGTGTAGTTTTTACCTTCAATCAAGAGTTTGTAATTTTTAAACGGTACCAGCGTTGTACTGTTTTACTCTCAGGCAGAAATTGGAAGAAGAATCTGCCTGGAGGTTGATGATATTAGCAGTTTGTAACTAAGGTCCATTGCTGTTCTCACACATAACTGAAGAGTATGGAAAGAAAACTTCAGTTGGGGGGATGGTTTGCAGATTACCTGCTTTGAGGTATGTTCAGTATATTTATTTCTAGAGAGATAAGATCTAGAAAATGCTGACAGAGCCTTGTATATTTGAGGTAAGCCTGATGGAGTGATTTAACAACGACTGGGATCATGCTTACAAAACAGGGTAATACTTATGTTCATACTCCTATTACTTAGTGACAAATCCTTGTTCAATATGTTTAGAAGCCATTGTGGAACCCCCTCTTAGAATGTGTACCAAATGTACTGAAATTTCTATAAACTATAAAGACCATATTATGGCACTTAAAGATTTATCTCCAGAGGAGTCTCTAACTGAAAAGAGTGAGATTATGCCATCTAGCTCTCCCCATGTGTCAGAACCCATAACTCCCGCTCAAGTGAAGCCAAGTACATCTAGCGCGTCTAATTATTTTAACTTACAGGACATGGCGGCAGTTATGACTAATACCCTCACAGAGGTATTGTCCAAACTGCCAGGGTTACAAGGAAAGCGTGACGGCTCTGGGGCTAGAACAAATACAGAGCTTTTTGATGCTTTAATACCTGTGTCCGATATACCCTCACAATATTCAGATGCCGAAGCAGGAGGAGCTATCTGTGGGTGACATTTCAGATTCAGGGAAGGCGTTACTTCAGTCTGACTCTGAAATGACAGTGTTTAAATTTAAGCTTGAACACCTCTGCTTGTTGCTCAGGGAGGTTTTAGCGACTCTGGATGACTGTGACCCCATTGTAGTCCCAGAGAAATTGTGTAAAATAGATAAATACTTTGCAGTGCCTGTTTACACTGATATTTTTCCAGTTCCTAAGAGGTTTTCAGAAATTATTACTAAGGAATGGGATAGACCAGGTGTGCCGTTCTCTCCCCCTCCTGCTTTTAAAAAGATGTTTCCCATAGATGCCGCAATACGGGACTCGTGGCAGACGGTCCCTAAGGTGGAGGGAGCAGTTTCTACCCTAGCTATGCGTACAACTATCCCTGTCGAGGACAGTTGTGCTTTCCTAGATCCTATGGATAAAAAATTGGAGGGTCTCCTTAAGAATTGTCCCAGTCACTGCTGCAGCGGCTTTCTTGTTCGAGTCTCTTGAGGAGGCTCTACAGGTGGAGACCCCGTTGGATGATATTTTAGACAGGATTAAAGCTCTTAAGTTAGCTAATTCCTTTATTTCTGATGCCTTTTTCTATTTAACCAAGCTAACGGCTAAGAATTCAGGTTTTGCCATTCTGACGCTTAGGGCGCTATGGCTTAAGTCCTGGTCAGCAGACGTTACTTCAAAGTCTAAGCTTCTCAACATCCCCTTCAAAGGGCAGACCCTATTCGGGCCTGGACTGAAGTAGATCATTTCTGATATTACTGGAGGAAAAGGTCACGCCCTTCCTCAGGATAGGTCCAATAAATTAAGGACCAAACAGAATAATTTTCGTTCCTTTCGAAACTTCAAGAGTGGCGCAGCTTCAGCTTCCTCTAATGCAAAGCAAGAGCGAAATTTCGCCCAGTCCAAACCAGTCTGGAGACCTAACCAGGCTTGGAACAAGGGAAAGCAGGCCAAAAAACCTGCTGCTGCCTCTAAGACAGCATGAAGGAGTAGCCCCCGATCCGGGACCGGATCTAGTAGGGGGCAGACATTCTCTCTTCGCTCAGGCTTGGGCAAGAGACGTCCAGGATCCCTGGGTATTAGAGATTGTTTCCCAGGGATATCTTCTGGAATTCAAAGATTCATCTCCAAAGGAGAGATTTCATCTCTCACAACTATCTGCAAACCAGATAAAGAGAGAGGCATTCTTACGTTGCGTTCAAGACTTACTGGTTATGGGAGTGATCCACCCAGTTCCAAGGGAGGAACAGGGGCAGGGTTTCTATTCAAACCTGTTTATAGTTCCTAAAAAACAGGGAACGTTCAGACCAATCTTGGATCTCTAGATTCTAAACAAATTTCTCAGGGTCCCATCCTTCAAGATGGAGACAATCCGAACTATCCTCCCTATGATCCAGGAGTGTCAATATATGACTACCGTGGACTTAAAGGATGCTTATCTCCACATTCCGATCCACAGAGATAATCAGTTTCTTAGGTTCGCCTTCCTAGACAGGCATTACCAGTTTGTGTGTCTGCACTTCGGATAAGCCACGGCTCCAAGAATCTTTACGAAAGGTTCTAGGGTCCCTACTGGTGGTTTTAAGGCCGCCGGGCATAGCGGTGGCTCCTTACCTAGACATCCTGATCCAGGCGTCGACTTATCAAATCCCCAAGTCCCATACAGACATTGTTCTTGCCTTTTTAAGGTCTCACGGGTGGAAGGTGAACAGAGAAAAGAGTTCTCTCTCCCCCTCACAAGAGTTTCCTTCCTAGGAACTATGATAGATTCAGTAGAAATGAAAATTTTTCTGACAGAGGTCAGAATATCAAAGCTTCTAACTTTCTACCATGTTCTTCATTGCACTTCTCGGCCGTCAGTGGCTCAGTGTATGGAAATTATTGGCCTGATGGTAGCGGCAATGGACATAGTTCCGTTTGCCCGCCTTCATCTCAGACCACTGCAACTTTGCATGCTCAATCAGTGGAATGGGGACTACACAGATTTGTCTCCTCAGTTAAATCTGTATCAAGAGACCACGGATTCTCTTCTCTGGTGGTTATCTCGGGTCCATCTGTCCAGGGGAATGAGTTTCCGCAGGCCAGAGTGGACTATAGTGACTACAGATGCCAGCCTTCTGGGCTGGGGCTCAGTCTGGAACTCCCTGAAGGCTCAGGGTTCGTGGACTCAGGAGGAAGCCCTCCTTCCGATAAACATTCTGGAACTAAGAGCGATATTCAATGCTCTCCAGGCTTGGCCTCAACTAGCTACGGCCAGGTTCATCAGATTTCAGTCGGACAATATCACGACTGTAGCCTATATCAACAATCAGGGGGAACAAGGAGTCCCCTGGCAATGATGGAGGTTTCCAAGATAATTCTTTGGGCAGAGGTTCACTCTTGCCATCTCTCAGCTATCCATATCCCAGGAGTAGAGAACTGGGAGGCAGATTTTCTAAGTCGGCAGACTTTTCATCCGGGGGAGTGGGAGATCCATCCGGAGGTATTTGCCCAGCTGATTCAACTATGGTGCAAACCAGAACTGGATTTGATGGCGTCTCGTCAGAACGCCAAAACTTCCTCGTTACGGGTCCAGCTCAAGGGATCCCCAGGCAGCGCTGATAGATGCTCTAGCAGTGCCCTGGTCCTTCAGCCTGGCTTATGTGTTTCCACCTTTTCCTCTCCTCCCTCGTCTGATTGCCAAGATCAAGCAGGAGAGAGCTTCGGTGATTTTGATAGCACCTGCGTGGCCAAGCAGGACTTGGTATGCAGGTCTGATGGACATGTCATCCTTTCCACCATGGACTCTGCCGCTGAGGCAGGACCTTCTACTCCAAGGTCCTTTCAAACATCCAAATCTAATTTCTCTGCGTCTGACTGCTTGGAGATTGAACGCTTGATTTTATCAAAACGTGGTTTCTCCGAGTCGGTCATTGATACCTTGATTCAGGCTGGTAAGCCTGTCACCAGGAAAATCTATCATAAGATATGGTGTAAATATCTTCATTGGTGTGAATCCAAGGGTTGCAAATAGAAGAACACAGAGGCGCCACCATGGCCCAGTACCACCAAAACAGAGAGAAAAGTATATAGAAGGCACTATATATACTCACAAACATCAAGCACCCAGATGGTGCTAGTGGAGCAGGCTGAAACTTCACAGTAGTCCAGCTCACTGATATGCCTCCAAACAGATCCAGTCGGTGTTCCTTGAGAGCCTAAGATCCTATGCCTAGAAAAGAGAAAGGCAAACCAACATGGCCTAGTATTGTTTGCGCCCAGGGAGAATATAGCCCTAATGGGTATACTCACAGGAAACAAAGCACCTCCAGGTGCAATATCAGCAAGCTGGAACCACAAGTCGCCCAGTAGACAAACCACAGCAAGTAATCCTCAACTTCCAGTAGTATAACGATTGATAGGGGAGGGGTATAAAAAACCCCACAACAGATTATTGGGTCAAAATACCACACAAGCAAGTGTATATAAAAATAAAAATCTTTAATAACACAGCGACGCGTTTCTCAGCCGCCTATGGGCTGTTTCATCAGGCTATAATAAAACATTAAAAAATACACTTGCTATATACCAAATTAAAAAACCTAAAAATCATCTGATTGGACAGTCAATTAAAAATCTAGCCAATGTGTGATCATTCTCAATCAATTGCTATGGCAACGATTTAGTTAGTATTCGGGTGGATAGGTGTAGCCAGGTGTGCACCTAGTTAACAAACTGATACGCCACCTAGCTTGCAGCCCCTGTTGCTAATTGTTGCCATAGTGACCACATAACAATACATACACAATATAGGTTTATCTAGTGACAGTACATACACATGAAAAGTTTATCTCATATACATAACACATTTACATTTGATTAGCACAAAGGAAATAATGACAAGTACCCAATAATTCATTTAGTACCCACCTCCAGAGTTATACTTATGAGAGGGCAATGCGCGACCATAAAAGATAGTCCGGAGCTCATATGTGATCTATAAGTGTTTACCAGCCTAATATTCGTAGTATCACCAGCCCCATATGAGAACCTTTGTTGGATTCGATATGTGAGAGCGTATTAAATCTATGTAAAGGAATGGTGATCATCGTATAGTGAGCCGTGTGCAAACCTAGAGCTATCATTATGAAATTCTACGTGTCTTAACGTAAAAGCCTTCTTAACATGAGTACCTTCTTGTCAATGTAATTCTTTCCATAACGATCTTTTTTGCCACCAGGCATCTGTTTGCCCAATTGCCAGATCCTACTCGATGTTTGTGGATGACCCCAGACGCCTTCAAATGCGTCTCACTCTCTAACTATGTCATGTTCCAATGTTTAAAAATATCGGAGCTATTCTCCAATCGTTCTAGTGGCTCTAAGGGGAGTGTACACCCGCTCCAATGAGAATGCTTGTTGTGGGAGGGATAAGAACCTGATCAAATCCTATTCCTATTAAACTAACATGCGTGTTGGCCCCGGAGATGGGAGCGCGAATGAGAACACTCTTCATCACACTCTTACGGCACACCTCCCATTTACTCGGCTCCTATTGGTCTGAGGGCATGTGAGGCGTGCTTACCAACTCTACAGAGCCTTTGCAGTAAGCCAGGACAATATTGGTCCTGACCTCGATAAAGTGCCCATATCATATTAAACGCACAGGGATATGTGTCTTATAACTAAAATACAAAATGTATATAGATAATGATAAGTAAAAAATAATACAATTTGATGCTCATGAAATCCTAACATTTAGGATGATATGTCATTGTGTATTGTATCGTGCACGCGATCGAGGGGGGGGGGGGTGGGGGGGGTGGGGGGAAGGGAAAAAGAACATGCAAGGGAACTACTTATTAATAGGCCCAGAGATATATGATACTATTGTATCTCGTTATAATGTACCATACTGGGCTAGCCCACTGTACTCATATAATAGGGATGGTGATAGTATAAAAGGAAGTGATAATAAGACTTATTGGTTTTGTGTACTTCTTAGTGTGAAAAAGTGGTGTGTGGGATGCTAATGTGTCATTAGTGTGCTAGTGACCCAGTGGTTTTTAACTAGTGTAAACTAATATTTTTATCTGTATAATGTATATATATATACCTTAACCTAAATAAATTATAATTAGTAGACTGTGATAATCTAATACTGTAGGTAGTGCAGTGCCGGTAAGTCTAATATCATACAGTAAGTGGTGCAGTGCCAGTAAGTGACTTATATGTTAATCTAGATTAGATGATGCCTCCCATGAATCCCATAGATAAATCACTAAACTGTTAATGGAAACATTATTATATAATACTTGTCATACGTGAGTGTAGGTGGAGTGTCATTGTAACTAATATTGTGTCTAGAAAATACATATTGATGATAGTAAATAATAATATTAAATAAAAAATGAAATAAATTGAATGACTGGTAATGAGAACTCATATGGTGCTTATGGTGGTCTGACCATATAAATGAATGAAAGATAGAATATGTTAATATATAATATAATAAAATATGTTAGGGGTGTGAGAATTAACTGACATCTATGTACAGGGAATTGACACTTTGTGAGTCAATATTTAACTAGCCTTGAGTGATGGCGGTTATTTATTACCGAGCATACAACCTACTGGTAACTAAAGGAACCAATCTCACAATCCATCATTAGGGGAGAACACTTGTGGACAAGAAAGAGGGGGAGAGGGAGAGTGGGGTATGATGTCCCCATCCCCTAGCACCCTAGATTGTTCGGTCATCAGAATGCCGCCATGTCAAGGTTCTCATTGAGACCATCTGGCTGTAGAGTTTGTAGTTTTTTGATCCAGAAGGTCTCTCTTTTTCTGAGAGTAAGGAAGGAGTTAGGGAATGATCTAGAAATCGACTCAATAGGTATGATACTCATAGGGTTCTTTTGTTTTTTATGATAAATTAAACAGTGTCTAGAAACACTGTGGGACTTGGAATGCTTTTTGATGTTATAGGCATGTTCCCCCCATCTTTTTTTGATTTTCCGACAGGTACGTCCAACATATTGGACCCCACATTTACAATTCAGGAGGTATATGACGAAAGATGTTTCACATGTCAAAAATCCTTTAATATTGAATGACTCCCCCGTCGTATGTGATGTAAAAGTGGTAGCCTTGTGGGATATGAAGCTGCACATCCCACAGCGTTTCCTACAACATTTGGATATTCTGTTTTTAGGAGTAACAGAACTTCCGGGGATTACTTCCCCCCATGGGTTAGTGAGCCCACCGTTAGTGGAGGTGTGCTTGTCCCTAACAACCTTGCTAGGGGCTAGCACATTTTTTAGAGTAGGTGCTCTCCTGAACACCACTTTTGGCTTGGTTCCTATAATTTCCTTGAGCGTTGGGTCATTTCTTAGAACTGACCAATGTTTGTTCAGAATTTTAGTAATCTGATGATGGTTAGAGTTATATTTAGTGATGAATAAAGGCGGGTTACTTTCTTTAAATGCTTCTTGATGTCTGTGTTTCTTAATGAAATAACCTGACCTGTCCTCGTTCCTGACCCTGAGAGTTTCGCGATTTATCAGGTCCTGTGGATAACCTTTCTCAAGAAACCTTTCGCCAATTATTGTGGCTTGTGAGTCATAATCCTCCAGAGTGGAACAATTTCTTCTAATTCTCCTAAATTGTCCATATGGGACATTGTTCTTCCAGCACTTATAGTGATTGCTCTCATAATGGAGAAAGCTATTGCAATCAACAGTTTTGAAGAAAGTTCTTGAGGAGACCTTACCATCTGGTGTCTTCCCCAGAACAAGATCTAAAAATTCAATTTCCTCTTTTTTTATATTGTGGGTAAAAGAAATCCCAAAAGTGTTGTTGTTCAAGTGGTCTATAAATCCCCTGATGTCTTCTTCTGACCCTTTGAAAATGAATAGCAAATCATCAATATAACGGCCATAGAACACCAGGTTCGCTCCATATTGGGTATCATAAATGTAAGTTTGTTCGAAGCAACCCATAAACAGGTTTGCGAAGCTAGGAGCGAACCTGGTGCCCATGGCCGTCCCCTTGATTTGAAGATAATATCTACTTTGATATAAAAAGTAGTTGTGCTTAAGAATGAAATTAATCAGTTGAATAATGAAGTCTATTTGTTGTACAGGCATGTACATATCTTGTTCCAAAAAGGACCTCACTGCTCTAGTGCCTATTTCATGTTCAATGTTTGAGTAGAGGGCTCCTACATCACAAGTCACCCACCAACAATGTTCATTAAGACTGACTTCTTCTAATTTAATCAATAGATCAGTAGAATCCCTAATATAGGAAGGAAGAGTAATCACGAATTTTTGCAAAAATTGATCTATATAAGCAGATAGTGAGTCGGTGAGGCTCCCTATCCCTGCAATAATAGGCCTGCCTTGAGGTTTTACAGGGTCCTTGTGGACTTTGGGCAGGTGATAGTAAAAAGCAGTGCAGGGATATTTAGGGAGACAATAGTCTCTTTCATTTTTGGACATAATACCCATATTGACACCCTTCTGTAGAATGTTGTTTAATTGTTCAAAGAACATGGGGGTGGGGTCCCCACAGAGGATATTATAATATTCTTTGTTATTTAATATTCGATTCGCCTCCAGTAGGTAGTCCTGCATATCTTGTAAGACTATGCCCCCCCCCTTGTCCGCCTGTCTGATCACCAAGTCGGATCTGTTCATAAGCCTGTTAAGGTACAAAAACAACCTTAATCCAAATGAAAGAAAAGCTCTCGCCAGGCTTATGAACAGATCCGACTTGGTGATCAGACAGGCGGACAAGGGGGGGGGGCATAGTCTTACAAGATATGCAGGACTACCTACTGGAGGCGAATCGAATATTAAATAACAAAGAATATTATAATATCCTCTGTGGGGACCCCACCCCCATGTTCTTTGAACAATTAAACAACATTCTACAGAAGGGTGTCAATATGGGTATTATGTCCAAAAATGAAAGAGACTATTGTCTCCCTAAATATCCCTGCACTGCTTTTTACTATCACCTGCCCAAAGTCCACAAGGACCCTGTAAAACCTCAAGGCAGGCCTATTATTGCAGGGATAGGGAGCCTCACCGACTCACTATCTGCTTATATAGATCAATTTTTGCAAAAATTCGTGATTACTCTTCCTTCCTATATTAGGGATTCTACTGATCTATTGATTAAATTAGAAGAAGTCAGTCTTAATGAACATTGTTGGTGGGTGACTTGTGATGTAGGAGCCCTCTACTCAAACATTGAACATGAAATAGGCACTAGAGCAGTGAGGTCCTTTTTGGAACAAGATATGTACATGCCTGTACAACAAATAGACTTCATTATTCAACTGATTAATTTCATTCTTAAGCACAACTACTTTTTATATCAAAGTAGATATTATCTTCAAATCAAGGGGACGGCCATGGGCACCAGGTTCGCTCCTAGCTTCGCAAACCTGTTTATGGGTTGCTTCGAACAAACTTACATTTATGATACCCAATATGGAGCGAACCTGGTGTTCTATGGCCGTTATATTGATGATTTGCTATTCATTTTCAAAGGGTCAGAAGAAGACATCAGGGGATTTATAGACCACTTGAACAACAACACTTTTGGGATTTCTTTTACCCACAATATAAAAAAAGAGGAAATTGAATTTTTAGATCTTGTTCTGGGGAAGACACCAGATGGTAAGGTCTCCTCAAGAACTTTCTTCAAAACTGTTGATTGCAATAGCTTTCTCCATTATGAGAGCAATCACTATAAGTGCTGGAAGAACAATGTCCCATATGGACAATTTAGGAGAATTAGAAGAAATTGTTCCACTCTGGAGGATTATGACTCACAAGCCACAATAATTGGCGAAAGGTTTCTTGAGAAAGGTTATCCACAGGACCTGATAAATCGCGAAACTCTCAGGGTCAGGAACGAGGACAGGTCAGGTTATTTCATTAAGAAACACAGACATCAAGAAGCATTTAAAGAAAGTAACCCGCCTTTATTCATCACTAAATATAACTCTAACCATCATCAGATTACTAAAATTCTGAACAAACATTGGTCAGTTCTAAGAAATGACCCAACGCTCAAGGAAATTATAGGAACCAAGCCAAAAGTGGTGTTCAGGAGAGCACCTACTCTAAAAAATGTGCTAGCCCCTAGCAAGGTTGTTAGGGACAAGCACACCTCCACTAACGGTGGGCTCACTAACCCATGGGGGGAAGTAATCCCCGGAAGTTCTGTTACTCCTAAAAACAGAATATCCAAATGTTGTAGGAAACGCTGTGGGATGTGCAGCTTCATATCCCACAAGGCTACCACTTTTACATCACATACGACGGGGGAGTCATTCAATATTAAAGGATTTTTGACATGTGAAACATCTTTCGTCATATACCTCCTGAATTGTAAATGTGGGGTCCAATATGTTGGACGTACCTGTCGGAAAATCAAAAAAAGATGGGGGGAACATGCCTATAACATCAAAAAGCATTCCAAGTCCCACAGTGTTTCTAGACACTGTTTAATTTATCATAAAAAACAAAAGAACCCTATGAGTATCATACCTATTGAGTCGATTTCTAGATCATTCCCTAACTCCTTCCTTACTCTCAGAAAAAGAGAGACCTTCTGGATCAAAAAACTACAAACTCTACAGCCAGATGGTCTCAATGAGAACCTTGACATGGCGGCATTCTGATGACCGAACAATCTAGGGTGCTAGGGGATGGGGACATCATACCCCACTCTCCCTCTCCCCCTCTTTCTTGTCCACAAGTGTTCTCCCCTAATGATGGATTGTGAGATTGGTTCCTTTAGTTACCAGTAGGTTGTATGCTCGGTAATAAATAACCGCCATCACTCAAGGCTAGTTAAATATTGACTCACAAAGTGTCAATTCCCTGTACATAGATGTCAGTTAATTCTCACACCCCTAACATATTTTATTATATTATATATTAACATATTCTATCTTTCATTCATTTATATGGTCAGACCACCATAAGCACCATATGAGTTCTCATTACCAGTCATTCAATTTATTTCATTTTTTATTTAATATTATTATTTACTATCATCAATATGTATTTTCTAGACACAATATTAGTTACAATGACACTCCACCTACACTCACGTATGACAAGTATTATATAATAATGTTTCCATTAACAGTTTAGTGATTTATCTATGGGATTCATGGGAGGCATCATCTAATCTAGATTAACATATAAGTCACTTACTGGCACTGCACCACTTACTGTATGATATTAGACTTACCGGCACTGCACTACCTACAGTATTAGATTATCACAGTCTACTAATTATAATTTATTTAGGTTAAGGTATATATATATACATTATACAGATAAAAATATTAGTTTACACTAGTTAAAAACCACTGGGTCACTAGCACACTAATGACACATTAGCATCCCACACACCACTTTTTCACACTAAGAAGTACACAAAACCAATAAGTCTTATTATCACTTCCTTTTATACTATCACCATCCCTATTATATGAGTACAGTGGGCTAGCCCAGTATGGTACATTATAACGAGATACAATAGTATCATATATCTCTGGGCCTATTAATAAGTAGTTCCCTTGCATGTTCTTTTTCCCTTCCCCCCACCCCCCCCCACCCCCCCCCCCCTCGATCGCGTGCACGATACAATACACAATGACATATCATCCTAAATGTTAGGATTTCATGAGCATCAAATTGTATTATTTTTTACTTATCATTATCTATATACATTTTGTATTTTAGTTATAAGACACATATCCCTGTGCGTTTAATATGATATGGGCACTTTATCGAGGTCAGGACCAATATTGTCCTGGCTTACTGCAAAGGCTCTGTAGAGTTGGTAAGCACGCCTCACATGCCCTCAGACCAATAGGAGCCGAGTAAATGGGAGGTGTGCCGTAAGAGTGTGATGAAGAGTGTTCTCATTCGCGCTCCCATCTCCGGGGCCAACACGCATGTTAGTTTAATAGGAATAGGATTTGATCAGGTTCTTATCCCTCCCACAACAAGCATTCTCATTGGAGCGGGTGTACACTCCCCTTAGAGCCACTAGAACGATTGGAGAATAGCTCCGATATTTTTAAACATTGGAACATGACATAGTTAGAGAGTGAGACGCATTTGAAGGCGTCTGGGGTCATCCACAAACATCGAGTAGGATCTGGCAATTGGGCAAACAGATGCCTGGTGGCAAAAAAGATCGTTATGGAAAGAATTACATTGACAAGAAGGTACTCATGTTAAGAAGGCTTTTACGTTAAGACACGTAGAATTTCATAATGATAGCTCTAGGTTTGCACACGGCTCACTATACGATGATCACCATTCCTTTACATAGATTTAATACGCTCTCACATATCGAATCCAACAAAGGTTCTCATATGGGGCTGGTGATACTACGAATATTAGGCTGGTAAACACTTATAGATCACATATGAGCTCCGGACTATCTTTTATGGTCGCGCATTGCCCTCTCATAAGTATAACTCTGGAGGTGGGTACTAAATGAATTATTGGGTACTTGTCATTATTTCCTTTGTGCTAATCAAATGTAAATGTGTTATGTATATGAGATAAACTTTTCATGTGTATGTACTGTCACTAGATAAACCTATATTGTGTATGTATTGTTATGTGGTCACTATGGCAACAATTAGCAACAGGGGCTGCAAGCTAGGTGGCGTATCAGTTTGTTAACTAGGTGCACACCTGGCTACACCTATCCACCCGAATACTAACTAAATCGTTGCCATAGCAATTGATTGAGAATGATCACACATTGGCTAGATTTTTAATTGACTGTCCAATCAGATGATTTTTAGGTTTTTTAATTTGGTATATAGCAAGTGTATTTTTTAATGTTTTATTATAGCCTGATGAAACAGCCCATAGGCGGCTGAGAAACGCGTCGCTGTGTTATTAAAGATTTTTATTTTTATATACACTTGCTTGTGTGGTATTTTGACCCAATAATCTGTTGTGGGGTTTTTTATACCCCTCCCCTATCAATCGTTATACTACTGGAAGTTGAGGATTACTTGCTGTGGTTTGTCTACTGGGCGACTTGTGGTTCCAGCTTGCTGATATTGCACCTGGAGGTGCTTTGTTTCCTGTGAGTATACCCATTAGGGCTATATTCTCCCTGGGCGCAAACAATACTAGGCCATGTTGGTTTGCCTTTCTCTTTTCTAGGCATAGGATCTTAGGCTCTCAAGGAACACCGACTGGATCTGTTTGGAGGCATATCAGTGAGCTGGACTACTGTGAAGTTTCAGCCTGCTCCACTAGCACCATCTGGGTGCTTGATGTTTGTGAGTATATATAGTGCCTTCTATATACTTTTCTCTCTGTTTTGGTGGTACTGGGCCATGGTGGCGCCTCTGTGTTCTTCTATTTGCAGTTTCTAACCATCAGGACGACCATCCTTTGACAGAGTGCTGCCGCCGGATAGTGGGACTCGTTTGATGAATGGACTTTAACATACTTATACCTACTGTATAGTTCATTGATCTGGTGTTATATCCTTGTCACTGTGTGCATTGTTTTATGTCTAGGTTCTAGATTACTTACCTTATATGATTTTTTGGCAATTGGGAGGCGCACCCTAAAGGGTGTGGTGTGCATTTGTGTATACCACTCCCCACATTATATATTATGAATCCAAGGGTTACTCATGGAGTAAGGTCAGGATTCCTAGGATATTGTCTTTTCTCCAAGAAGGATTGGAAAAAGTATTATCGGCTAGTTCCTTAAAGGGACAGATTTCTGCTCTGTCTATTCTTTTGCACAAGCGTCTAGCAGAGGTTCCAGATGTTCAGGCTTTTTGTCAGGCTTTAGTTAGAATCAAGCCTGTGTTTAAACCTGTTGCTCCGCCATGGAGTTTAAATTTAGTTCTTAAAGTTCTTCAAGGGGTTCCGTTTGAACCTTTGCATTCCATAGATATCAAGCTTTTATCTTGGAAAGTTTTGTTCTTAGTAGCTATCTCTTTGGCTCGAAGAGTTTCAGAATTATCGGCCTTACAGTGTAATTCCCCTTATCTGATCTTCCATGCAGATAAGGTAGTTTTGCGTACCAAACCTGGGTTTCTTCCTAAGGTGGTTTCTAATAAGAATATCAATCAGGAGATTGTTGTTCCATCACTGTGTCCTAATCCTCCTTCAAAGAAGAAACGTCTGTTACACAATCTTGACGTGGTTCGTGCTTTAAAGTTATATTTACAAGCTACTAAAGAGTTTCGTCAAACATCTGCATTGTTTGTTGTCTACTCTGGAAAGAGGAGAGGCCAAAAGGCTTCGGCAACTTCTCTTTCTTTTTGGCTAAGAAGCATAATCCGTTTAGCTTATGAGACTGCTGGCCAGCAGCCTCCTAAAAGAATTACAGCTCATTCCACTAGAGTGGTAGCTTCCACATGGGCTTTTAAGAATGAGGCCTCTGTTGAACAGATTTGTAAGGCGGCGACTTGGTCTTTGCTTCATACTTTTTCTAAATTTTACAAATTCGATACTTTTGCTTTTTCGGAGGCTATTTTTGGGAGAAAGGTCTTACAGGCAGTGGTGCCTTCCGCTTAAAGGGCCACTGTAAGTAAATATTTTCTATGCCTGTTACTAACTAACTACCCCAAATACGCTTTTTATCAATAGCATTTCATTAACATATCTCTACCGTATATCAAAAATCTTGTCTGCAAATGTAATTGTTTTCCAAACCCACTCCGTGGGTATCCTTTGCTCTGTACCAATCCGTTTACAATACCTAGGTTTCAAAATGGCGCTTTAAACAGAAAGTTATGGGTTTAAGTATTTTGAACACACAGTGCTGAAAATAGTGGGCAGGATAACGTGACATCGACGAATAAAAGATATAACTTTTAGAACGTTATGAAACTTTGTTTTGGAGAAAATATAGGTCAGTAGGTTTTAATTAATGTTTATTAACTTTAATATGTTAGTTGTTTAGCTTAAAAACTATAACAGAAAGTAACCCTTTAAGTTCCTGCCTTGTCCCTCCCTTCATCCGTGTCCTAAAGCTTTTGGTATTGGTATCCCACAAGTAATGGATGAACCCGTGGACTGGATACACTTTACAAGAGAAAACAAAATTTATGCTTACCTGATAAATTTCTTTCTCTTGTGGTGTATCCAGTCCACTTTAAGGCAGGTGTTTTTATTTTTAAAACTACAGTCACCACTGCACCCTATAGTTTCTCCTTTTTCTTACTTCTCTTCGGTCGAATGACTGGAGGTGGGGGTTAGGGGAGGAGCTATATAGACAGCTCTGCTGTGGGTGTCCTCTTGCAACTTCCTGTTGGGAAGGAGAATATCCCACAAGTAATGGATGAATCCGTGGACTGGATACACCACAAGAGAAATAAATTTATCAGGTAAGCATAAATTTAGTTTTTTCTCTGAGGGTGATAAATCTTTATTTGGGGCCTAGTTTTCCACATGGCTAGTCAGATTACTCCTAGGAGTACTTTTTTAAGGCCCTCTGACATCGAGTGCATGGTGGGAGGGGCCTATTTTCGCGCTCTAAATGCACAGTTAATATTCAGACTGAGACATCCAGCTACCCTAAAGGAGTCCTCTGGCATCTAGGACCACTATAGAGGGTTTTTTTCCTGCAAAAATAGTGTTTAAGGGCAGGTAGGAGCCACAGCAGAGTTGTGGCAGTGTGTTTGACTGTTTATTAACGGTTTTAATGTTTTTCAAATCCGGTTTGGAGCCTAAGGGGTTAATCATCCATTTGCAAGTGGGTGCAATGTTGCTTTAGTCCCTTATACACACTGTAAAAATGTTGTAGAGTTTACTACTTTTTAACACTGTTTTGCAGTTTATGTGGTAGTTTTTTTCTCTTAAAGGCACAGTACCGTTTTTGTTTAATTGCTGTTTCACATTTATTACCAAGCTTACTGGTCTCATTACTAGTCTGTTAAACATGTCTGACATAGAGGAAACTCCTTGTTCATTATGTTTAGAAGCCATTGTGGAACCCCCTCTTAGAATATGTACCAAATGTACTGATATTTCTATAAGTTATAAAGACCATATTATGGCATTTAAAGATTTATCACCAGAGGTTTCTCAGACTGACAAAAGGGAGGTTAAACCACCTAGCTCTCCCCATGTGTCAGAACCTATATCTCCCGCTCAAGTGACGCCAAGTACATCTGGCGCGTCCAATGCGTTTACCTTACAAGACATGGCGGCGGTTATGACTAATACCCTCCCAGAGGTATTGTCCAAACTGCCAGGGTTACAAGGAAAGCGAGACAGCTATGGGGCTAGAACAAATACATAGCTTTCTGACTCTTTAGTAGCTATGTCCGATATACCCTCACAATATGCAGAAGCCGAAGCAGGAGAGCTTCTATCTGTGGGTGACATTTCTGATTCAGGGAAGGCGTTACTTCAGTCTGACTCTGAAATGACAGCGTTTAAATTTAAGCTTGAACACCTCCGCTTGTTGCTCAGGGAGGTTTTAGCGACTCTGGATGACTGTGACCCCATTGTAGTCCCAGAGAAATTGTGTAAAATGGACAAATACTTTGCAGTGCCTGTTTACACTGACGTTTTTCCCTAAGAGGTTTTCAGAAATTATTACTAAGGAATGGGATAGACCAGGTGTACCGTTCTATCCCCCTCCTGCTTTTAAAAAGATGTTTCCCATAGATGCCGCAACACGGGACTCGTGGCAGACGGGGTCCCTAAGGTGGAGGGAGCAGTCTCTACCCTAGCTATGCGTACAACTATCCCCGTCGAGGACAGTTGTGCTTTCCTAGATCCATCGGATAAAAAATTAGAGGGTTTCCTTAAGAAAATCTTTATACAACAAGGTTTTATTCTCCAGCCTCTTGCATGCATTGCCCCAGTCACTGCTGCAGCGGCTTTCTGGTTCGAGTCTCTTGAGGAGGCTCTACAGGTGGAGACCCTGTTAGATGATATTCAAGACAGGATTAAAGCTCTTAAGTTAGCTAATTCCTTTATTTCTGACGCCATTTTCTCCTGTTAAGTGTAGTCAGTCCACGGGTCATCCATTACTTATGGGATTATATCTCCTCCCTAACAGGAAGTGCAAGAGGATCACCCAAGCAGAGCTGCTATATAGCTCCTCCCCTCTACGTCATACCCAGTCATTCTCTTGCACCTAACTAATAGATAGGACGTGTGAGAGGACTGTGGTGTGTTAAACTTAGTTTCTCTTGTTAAGTGTATCCAGTCCACGGATCATCCATTACTTATGGGATATTAACTCCTCCCCAACAGGAAGTGCAAGAGGATTCACCCAGCAGAGCTGCTATATAGCTCCTCCCCTAACTGCCATTACCAGTCATTCTCTTGCACCCAACGAATAGATAGGATGTGTGAGAGGACTGTGGTGATTATACTTAGTTTCATACCTTCAATCAAAAGATCATTACCGGTATCTAAGGTTTGCCTTTCTAGACAGGCATTACCAGTTTGTAGCTCTTCCATTCGGATTGGCTACGGCTCCGAGAATCTTCACAAAGGTTCTGGGTGCTCTTCTGGTGGTACTAAGACCGCGAGGAATTGCGGTAGCTCCGTACCTAGACGACATTCTGATACAAGCTTCAAGCTTTCAAACTGCCAAGTCTCATACAGAGTTAGTACTGGCATTTCTAAGGTCGCATGGATGGAAGGTGAACGAAAAGAAGAGTTCTCTCTTTCCACTCACAAGAGTTCCCTTCTTGGGGACTCTTATAGATTCTGTAGAAATGAAGATTTACCTGACAGAAGACAGGTTAACAAAGCTTCAAAATGCATGCCGTGTCCTTCATTCCATTCAACACCCGTCAGTAGCTCAATGCATGGAGGTGATCGGCTTAATGGTAGCAGCAATGGACATAGTACCCTTTGCACGCCTACATCTCAGACCGCTGCAATTGTGCATGCTAAGTCAGTGGAATGGGGATTACTCAGACTTGTCCCCTACTCTGAATCTGGATCAAGAGACCAGAAATTCTCTTCTATGGTGGCTTTCTCGCCACATCTGTCCAGGGTGATGCCATTCAGCAGGCCGGACTGGACAATTGTAACAGACGCCAGCCTACTAGGTTGGGGCGCTGTCTGGAATTCTCTGAAGGCTCAGGGACAATGGAATCAGGAGGAGAGTCTCCTACCAATAAACATTCTGGAATTGAGAGCAGTTCTCAATGCCCTTCTGGCTTGGCCCCAGTTAACAACTCGGGGGTTCATCAGGTTTGTCGGACAACATCACGACTGTAGCTTACATCAACCATCAGGGAGGGACAAGAAGCTCCCTAGCAATGATGGAAGTATCAAAGATAATTCGCTGGGCAGAGTCTCACTCTTGCCACCTGTCAGCAATCCACATCCCGGGAGTGGAGAACTGGGAGGCGGATTTCTTAAGTCGTCAGACTTTTCATCCGGGGGAGTGGGAACTTCATCCGGAGGTCTTTGCCCAAATACTTCGACGTTGGGGCAAACCAGAGATAGATCTCATGGCATCTCGACAGAACGCCAAGCTTCCTCGTTACGGGTCCAGATCCAGGGATCCGGGAGCGGTTCTGATAGATGCTTTGACAGCACCTTGGACCTTCGGGATGGCTTATGTGTTTCCACCCTTCCCGATGCTTCCTCGATTGATTGCCAGAATCAAACAGGAGAGAGCATCAGTGATTCTAATAGCACCTGCATGGCCACGCAGGACTTGGTATGCAGATCTAGTGGACATGTCATCCTGTCCACCTTGGTCGCTACCTCTGAAACAGGACCTTCTGATCCAGGGTCCCTTCAAACATCAAAATCTAATTTCTCTGAAGCTGACTGCTTGGAAATTGAACGCTTGATTTTATCAAAACGTGGTTTTTCTGAGTCAGTTATTGATACCTTAATACAGGCTAGGAAGCCTGTTACCAGAAAGATTTACCATAAGATATGGCGCAAATACTTATATTGGTGCGAATCCAAGAGTTACTCATGGAGTAAGGTTAGGATTCCGAGGATATTGTCTTTTCTACAAGAAGGTTTAGAAAAGGGTTTATCCGCTAGTTCCTTAAAGGGACAGATTTCAGCTCTGTCCATTCTTTTACACAAACGTCTGTCAGAAGTTCCGGACGTTCAAGCTTTTTGTCAGGCTTTAGCTAGGATCAAGCCTGTGTTTAAAACTGTTGCTCCACCATGGAGTTTGAACTTAGTTCTTAATGTTTTACAGGGGGTTCCGTTTGAACCCCTTCATTCCATTGATATCAAGTTGTTATCTTGGAAAGTTCTGTTTTTAATGGCGATTTCCTCGGCTCGAAGAGTCTCTGAGTTATCTGCCTTACATTGTGATTCTCCTTATCTGATTTTTCATTCAGACAAGGTAGTTCTGCGTACTAAACCTGGGTTCCTACCTAAGGTGGTCACTAACAGGAATATCAATCAAGAGATTGTGGTTCCATCTTTGTGTCCTAATCCTTCTTCGAAAAAGGAACGTCTGCTACACAATCTAGATGTAGTCCGTGCCCTGAAATTTTATCTACAGGCAACTAAGGATTTTCGACAAACGTCTTCCCTGTTTGTCGTTTATTCTGGTCAGAGGAGAGGTCAAAAAGCTTCGGCTACCTCTCTCTCCTTTTGGCTTCGTAGCATAATACGGTTAGCCTATGAGACTGCTGGACAGCAGCCTCCTGAAAGAATTACAGCACATTCTACTAGAGCTGTGGCTTCCACTTGGGCCTTTAAGAATGAGGCTTCTGTTGAACAGATTTGCAAGGCTGCAACTTGGTCTTCTCTTCATACTTTTTCCAAATTTTACAAATTTGACACTTTTGCTTCTTCGGAGGCTGTTTTTGGGAGAAAGGTTCTTCAGGCAGTGGTTCCTTCCGTATAAAGAGCCTGCCTGTCCCTCCCGTCATCCGTGTACTTTAGCTTTGGTATTGGTATCCCATAAGTAATGGATGATCCGTGGACTGGATACACTTAACAAGAGAAAACATAATTTATGCTTACCTGATAAATTTATTTCTCTTGTAGTGTATCCAGTCCACGGCCCGCCCTGTCACTTTAAGGCAGGTAATTTTTCCATTAAACTACTGTCACCACTGCACCCTATGGTTTTCCTTTCTCTGCATGTTTTCGGTCGAATGACTGGTAATGGCAGTTAGGGGAGGAGCTATATAGCAGCTCTGCTGGGTGAATCCTCTTGCACTTCCTGTTGGGGAGGAGTTAATATCCCATAAGTAATGGATGATCCGTGGACTGGATACACTACAAGAGAAATAAATTTATCAGGTAAGCATAAATTATGTTTTTTTATTTCTTCAATCAAAAGTTTGTTATTTTAAACGGCACCGGAGTGTGTTGTTTGTTCTCAGGCAGCATTAGAAGAAGAATCTGCCTGAGTTTTCTATGATCTTAGCGGTCGTAACTAAGATCCACTTGCTGTTCTCGGCCATTCTGAGGAGTGAGGTAACTTCAGAACAGGGGATAGCATGCAGGGCCCACCTGCAAGGAGGTATGTGCAGTATATTTTTTTCTAAGGAATGGAATTGACTGAGAAAATACTGCTAATACCGATGTAATGTAAGTGCAGCCTTAAATGCAGTAGTAGCGACTGGTATCAGGCTGATATGTATGTATGTATACTCTGAGGTATTTCTGGGGAATGGAATTTCACTAAGAAAATACTGTCTATATTAAAGTAATATTTGAGCCTGCACTGCAGTGAAAGCGACTAGCAGCAGGCTTATTAATAACACTTCACATAATTTTCATTTTTAAAAAACGTTTACTGGCATGTTAATCGTTTTTTCTGAGGTACTTGGTGATAAAACTTATTGGGGCATGATTTTTACCACATGGCTGTCGTTTGTTTCTGAATAAAAACAGTTTACTGAGCTTCCCCACTGTTGTAATATGAGTGGGAGGGGCCTATTTTAGCGCTTTATTGCGCAGTAAAAATTTAGTCACAGTCTTCCTGTTTCTTCCTCCATGATCCAGGACGTCTCTACAGAGCCCAGGGGTCTCCAAAACTAGTTTTGAGGGAGGTAATCAGTCACAGCAGATCTGTGACAGTGTGTTTGACTGTGATAAAAAACGTTTATTATTTCAACTGTTATCCGTTTTGGGTATTAAGGGGTTAATCATCCTTTTGCTTGTGGGTGCAATTCTCTGCTAACTTTATACATTTTCTGTTAAAATTTGGTTGTTTTAACATATTTGGTTCATCGTTAATTCAACTGTGTCACATTTTTATGTTTCTTAAAGGCGCAGTAGCGTTGTTTATATAGCTTGTAAATTTATTTAAAAGTTTTTTTCCAAGCTTGCTAGTGTTATTGCTAGTCTGTTTAAACATGTCTGACACAGATGAAGCTGTTTGTTCAATATGTTTAGGCCAATGTGGAGCCCAATAGAAATTTGTGCACTCAATGTATAGATGTTACTTTGAATAAAAGTCAAACTTTATATGTGAAAAATATATCACCAGACAACGAGGGGGACGTTATGCCGACTAACTCTCCTCACGTGTCAGTACCTTCGCCTCCCGCTCAGGAGGTGCGTGATATTGTGGCGCCAAGTACATCAGGGCGGCCCATACAAATTACTTTGCAAGACATGGCTAATGTTATGACTGAAGTACTATCTAAATTGCCAGAATTTAGAGGTAAACGAGATCACTCTGGAATAAGAACAGAGTGCGCTGATAATAATAGAGCCATGTCTGATACTGCGTCACAATTTGCAGAACATGAGGACGGAGAGCTTCATTCTGTGGGTGACGGATCTGATCCAAGTAAACTGGATTCAGACATTTCAAATTTTAAATTTAAGCTTGAGAACCTCCGTGTATTACTAGGGGAGGTTTTAGCGTCTCTGAATGATTGTAACACGGTTGCAATTCCAGAGAAAGTATGTAGGCTGGATAAATATTTTGCGGTACCGGCGTGTACTGACGTTTTTCCTATACCTAAAAGGCTTACAGAAATTGTTAACAAGGAGTGGGATAGACCCGGTGTGCCTTTTTCACCCCCTCCTATATTTAGAAAAATGTTTCCAATAGACGCCACCACACGGGACTTATGGCAGACGGTCCCTAAGGTGGAGGGAGCAGTTTCTACTCTGGCTAAGCGCACCACTATCCCGGTGGAGGATAGCTGTGCTTTTTCAGATCCAATGGATAAAAAGTTAGAGGGTTACCTTAAGAAAATGTTTGTTCAACAAGGTTTTATATTACAACCCCTTGCATGCATTGCGCCTGTCACTGCTTCGGCGGCATTCTGGTTTGAGTCTCTGGAAGAGACCCTTGACACAGCTCCATTGGATGAGATTATAAACAAGCTTAAAGCCCTTAAGCTAGCTAATTCATTTATTTCTGATGCCGTAGTACACTTAACCAAACTTACGGCTAAGAACTCCGGATTCGCCATTCAAGCACGTAGAGCGCTGTGGCTTAAATCCTGGTCAGCTGATGTGACTTCTAAATCTAAATTGCTTAATATTCCTTTCAAAGGGCAGACATTATTCGGGCCCGGTTTGAAAGAAATTATCGCTGACATTACTGGAGGTAAGGGCCATGCCCTGCCTCAAGACAGGGCCAAACCAAAGGCTAAACAATCTAATTTTCGTGCCTTTCGTAACTTCAAGGCAGGAGCAGCATCAACTTCCTCCGCTCCAAGACAGGAAGGAACTGTTGCTCGCTACAGACAGGGCTGGAAACCTAACCAGTCCTGGAACAAGGGCAAGCAGGCCAGAAAACCTGCTGCTGCCCCTAAGACAGCATGAAATGAGGGCCCCCGATCCGGAAACTGATCTAGTGGGGGGCAGACTTTCTCTCTTCGCCCAGGCTTGGGCAAGAGATGTGCAGGATCCCTGGGCGTTGGAAATCATATCTCAGGGATATCTTCTGGACTTCAAAGCTTCTCCTCCACAAGGGAGATTTCATCTTTCAAGGTTATCAGCAAACCAGATAAAGAAAGAGGCGTTTCTACGCTGTGTACAAGACCTCTTACTAATGGGAGTGATCCACCCAGTTCCGCGGTCGGAACACGGACAAGGGTTCTATTCAAATCTGTTTGTGGTTCCCAAAAAAGAGGGAACCTTCAGACCAATCTTGGACTTAAAGATCCTAAACAAATTCCTAAGAGTTCCATCGTTCAAAATGGAAACTAATCGAACCATCTTACCCATGATCCAAGAGGGTCAGTACATGACCACAGTGGATCTAAAGGATGCCTACCTTCACATACCGATTCACAAGGATCATTACCGGTATCTAAGATTTGCCTTCCTAAACAGGCATTACCAGTTTGTAGCTCTTCCCTTCGGGTTAGCTACGGCTCCAAGAATCTTTACAAAGGTTCTGGGCTCTCTTCTGGCGGTACTAAGACCGCGAGGCATAGCGGTAGCTCCGTACCTAGACGACATTCTGATACAAGCGTCAAGTTTCCAAACTGCCAAGTCTCATACAGAGTTAGTTCTGGCATTTCTAAGGTCGCATGGGTGGAAGGTGAACGTAGAAAAGAGTTCTCTATTGCCACTCACAAGAGTTCCCTTCTTAGGGACTCTTATAGATTCTGTAGAAATGGAAATTTACCTGACGGAGGACAGGTTATCAAAACTTCTAAATGCTTGCCGTGTCCTTCATTCCATTCAACACCCGTCAGTGGCTCAGTGCATGGAGGTAATCGGCTTAATGGTAGCGGCAATGGACATAGTACCTTTTGCGCGCCTGCATCTTAGACCGCTGCAATTGTGCATGCTAAGTCAGTGGAATGGGGATTACTCAGATTTGTCCCCTCTGCTAAATCTGGATCAAGAGACCAGAGATTCTCTTCTATGGTGGCTTTCTCGGCCACATCTGTCCAAGGGGATGCCCTTCCGCAGGCCAGATTGGACGATTGTAACAACAGAAGCCAGCCTTCTAGGTTGGGGCGCAGTCTGGAATTCCCTGAAGGCTCAGGGATCATGGACTCAGGAGGAGAGACTCCTTCCAATAAACATTCTGGAATTAAGAGCAATTTTCAATGCTCTTCTGGCTTGGCCTCAGTTAGCAACTCTGGGGTTCATCAGGTTTCAGTCGGACAACATCACGACTGTGGCTTACATCAACCATCAAGGAGGAACAAGGAGTTCCCTAGCGATGATGGAAGTCTCAAAGATAATTCGCTGGGCAGAGTCTCACTCTTGCCACCTGTCAGCGATCCACATCCCAGGCGTGGAGAACTGGGAGGCGGATTTTCTAAGTCGCCAGACCTTTCATCCGGGGGAGTGGGAACTTCATCCGGAGGTGTTTGCCCAACTGCTTCATCATTGGGGCAAACCAGATCTGGATCTCATGGCATCTCGCCAGAACGCCAAGCTTCCTTGTTACGGATCCAGGTCCAGGGACCCGGGAGCGGTACTGATAGATGCTCTGACAGCACCTTGGGTCTTCAACATGGCTTATGTGTTTCCACCCTTCCCGATGCTTCCTCGATTGATTGCCAGGATCAAACAGGAGAGAGCATCAATGATTCTAATAGCGCCTGCGTGGCCATGCAGGACCTGGTATGCAGATCTAGTGGACATGTCGTCCTGTCCACCATGGTCTCTGCCTCTGAGACAGGACCTTCTGATTCAGGGTCCTTTCAAACATCCAAATCTAATTTCTCTGAGGCTGACTGCATGGAGATTGAACGCTTGATTCTATCAAAGCGGGGATTCTCGGAGTCAGTGATTGATACCTTAATACAGGCTAGGAAACCTGTTACCAGGAAAATTTACCATAAAATATGGCGTAAATACTTATATTGGTTCGAATCCAAGAGTTACTCATGGAGTAAGGTTAGGATTCCTAGGATATTGTCTTTTCTACAAGAAGGTTTAGAAAAGGGTCTATATGCTAGTTCGTTAAAGGGACAGATTTCAGCTCTGTCTATCCTTTTACACAAACGTCTGGCAGAAGTTCCAGACGTTCAGGCTTTTTGTCAGGCTTTGGCTAGGATTAAGCCTGTGTTTAAGACTGTTGCTCCGCTGTGGAGCTTAAACTTAGTTCTTAACGTTCTGCAAGGTGTTCCGTTTGAACCCCTTCATTCCATTGATATCAAACTGTTATCTTGGAAAGTTCTGTTTTTAATGGCTATTTCCTCGGCTCGAAGAGTCTCTGAGTTATCGGCCTTACATTGTGATTCTCCTTATCTGATTTTTCATTCAGACAAGGTAGTTCTGCGTACTAAACCTGGGTTCTTACCTAAGGTAGTCACTAACAAGAATATCAATCAAGAGATTGTTGTTCCATCATTGTGCCCTAACCCTTCTTCAAAGAAGGAACGACTTCTGCACAATCTGGACGTCGTCCGTGCCCTGAAATTTTATTTGCAGGCAACTAAAGATTTTCGTCAAACTTCTTCCCTGTTTGTCGTTTATTCTGGACAGAGGAGAGGTCAAAAAGCTTCGGCTACCTCTCTCTCTTTTTGGCTTCGTAGCATAATACGTTTAGCCTATGAGACTGCTGGACAGCAGCCTCCTGAAAGGATTACGGCTCATTCTACTAGAGCTGTGGCTTCCACTTGGGCCTTTAAGAATGAGGCCTCTGTTGAACAGATTTGCAAGGCTGCAACTTGGTCTTCACTTCACACTTTTTCAAAATTTTACAAATTTGACACTTTTGCTTCTTCGGGGGCTGTTTTTGGGAGAAAGGTTCTACAGGCAGTGGTTCCTTCCGTGTAAAGATCCTGCCTGTCCCTCCCGTCATCCGTGTACTTTTAGCTTTGGTATTGGTATCCCATAAGTAATGGATGACCCGTGGACTGACTACACTTAACAGGAGAAAATATAATTTATGCTTACCTGATAAATTCATTTCTCCTGTAGTGTAGTCAGTCCACGGCCCGCCCTGTTTTTTACGGCAGGTCTAAATTTTAAATTAAACTCCAGTCACCACTGCACCCTGTAGTTTTCTCCTTTCTCGTTTGGTTTCGGTCGAATGACTGGGTATGACGTAGAGAGGAGGAGCTATATAGCAGCTCTGCTTGGGTGATCCTCTTGCACTTCCTGTTAGGGAGGAGATATAATCCCATAAGTAATGGATGACCCGTGGACTGACTACACTACAGGAGAAATGAATTTATCAGGTAAGCATAAATTATATTTTTCATTTAACCAAGCTAACGGCTAAGAATTCAGGTTTTGCCATTCAGGCGCGTAGGGCGCTATGGCTTAAATCCTGGTCAGCTGACGTTACTTCAAAGTCTAAGCTTCTCAACATCCCCTTCAAAGGGCAGACCCTATTCGGGCCTGGACTGAAGGAGATCATTTCTGATATTACTGGAGGAAAAGGTCACACCCTTCCTCAGGATAGGTCCAACAAGTTAAGGACCAAACAGACTAATTTTCGTTTCTTTCGAAACTTCAAGAGTGGCGCAGCTTCAGCTTCCTCTAATGCAAAACAAGAGGGAAATTTTGCCCAGTCCAAACCAGTCTGGAGACCTAACCAGGCTTGGAACAAGGGGAAGCAGGCCAAGAAACCTGCTGCTGCCTCTAAGACAGCATGAAGGAGTAGCCCCCGATCCGGGACCGGATCTAGTTGGGGGCAGACTTTCTCTCTTCGCCCAGGCTTGGGCAAGAGACATCCAGGATCCCTGGGCTCTGGAAATTGTTTCCCAGGGATATCTTCTGGACTTCAAAGCTTCATCTCCAAAAGGGAGATTTCATCTCTCACAATTATCTGCAAACCAGATAAAGAGAGAGGCATTCTTACGTTGTGTTCAAGACCTACTGGTTATGGGAGTGATCCACCCAGTTCCAAGGGAGGAGCAGGGGCAGGGCTTCTATTCAAATCTGTTTATAGTTCCCAAAAAAGAGGGAACTTTCAGACCAATCTTGGATCTCAAGATCCTAAACAAATTTCTCAGGGTCCCATCCTTCAAGATGGAGACTATTCGAACCATCCTACCTATGATCCAGGAGGGTTAATGTATGACTACCGTGGACTTAAAGGATGCTTATCTCCACATTCCGATACACAGAGATCATCATCAGTTCCTCAGGTTCGCCTTCCTAGACAGGCATTACCAGTTTGTTGCTCTTTCCTTCGGGTTAGCCACGGCACCAAGAATCTTTACGAAGGTTCAAGGGTCCCTACTGGCGGTTCTAAGGCCACGAGGCATAGCGGTGGCTCCTTACCTAGACGACATTCTGATACAGGCGTCGACTTTTCAAATCGCCAAGTCCCATACGGACATTGTTCTGGCATTCCTGAGGTCTCACGGGTGGAAGGTGAACGAAGAAAAGAGTTCTCTCTCCCCTCTCACAAGAGTTTCCTTCCTAGGAACTCTGATAGATTCAGTAGAAAGGAAAATTTTTCTGACAAGAGGTCAGGTTGTCAAAGCTTCTAACTTCCTGCCGTGCTCTTCATTCCACTTCTCGGCCGTCAGTGGCTCAGTGTATGGAAGTAATCGGCCTAATGGTAGCGGCAATGGACATAGTTCCCTTTGCCCGCCTACATCTCAGACCACTGCAACTTTGCATGCTCAATCAGTGGAATGGGGACTACACAGATTTGTCTCCTCGGATAAATCTGGATCAAGAGACCAGGGATTCTCTTCTCTGGTGGCTATCTCGGGTCCATCTGTCCAGGGGCATGAGTTTCCGCAGGCCAGAATGGACTATAGTGACGGCAGATGCCAGCCTTCTGGGCTGGGGCGCAGTCTGGAACTCCCTGAAGGCTCAGGGTTCGTGGACTCAGGAGGAAGCCATCCTTCCGATAAACATTCTGGAACTAAGAGCGATATTCAATGCTCTTCAGGCTTGGCCTCAGCTAGCTGTGGTCAGGTTCATCAGATTTCAGTCGGACAACATCACGACTGTAGCCTATATCAACCATCAGGGTGGAACAAGAAGCCCCCTGGCAATGTTGGAGGTTTCCAAGATAATTCTATAAGCAGAGGTTCACTCTTGCCATCTCTCAGCTATCCATATCCCAGGAGTAGAGAACTGGGAGGCGGATTTTCTAAGTCGGCAGACTTGTCATCCGTGGGAGTGGGAGCTCCATCTGGAGGCATTTGCTCAGCTGATTCAACTATGGGCAAACCAGAACTTTATCTCATGGCGTCTCGTCAGAACGCCAAGCTTCCTTGTTACAGGTCCAGGTCAAGGGATCCCCAGGCAGCGCTGATAGATGCTCTAGCAGCGCTCTGGTCCTTCAGCCTGGCTTATGTGTTTCCACCATTTTCTCTGCTCCCTCGTTTGATTGCCAAGATCAAGCAGGAGAGAGCTTCAGTGTTTTTGATAGCTCCTGTGTAGCCACGCAGGACTTTGTACGCAGGTCTGGTGGACATGTCATCCTTTCCACCATGGACTCTGCCGCTGAGGCAGGACCTTCTACTTCAAGGTCCCTTCAAACATCCAAATCTAATTTCTCTTTGTCTGACTGCTTGGAGATTGAACGCTTGATTTTATCAAAGCGTGGTTTTTCCGAGTCGGTCATTAATACCTTAATTCAGGCTCGAAAGCCTGTCACCAGGAAAATCTATCATAAGATATGGTGTAAATATCTTCATTGGTGTGAATCCAAGGGTTACTCATGGAGTAAAGTCAGGATTCCTAGGATATTATCCTTTCTCCAAGAAGGATTGGAGAAGGGATTGTCAGCTAGTTCCTGAAAGGGACAGATTTCTGCTCTGTCTATTCTTTTGCACAAACATCTGGCTGAGGTTCCAGACGTTCAGGCGTTTTGACAGGCTTTGGTTAGAATCAAGCCTGTGTTTAAACCTGTCGCTCCGCCATGGAGTTTAAATTTAGTTCTGAAAGTTCTTCAAGGGGTTCCGTTTGAACCTTTGCATTCCATAGATATTAAACTTTCATCTTGGAAAGTTCTGTTTTTAGTAGCTATCTCCTCGGCTCGAAGAGTTTCGGAGTTATCTGCTTTACAGTGTGATTCCCCTTATCTGATTTTCCATTCAGATAAGATAGTTTTAAGTACCAAACCTGGGTTTCTTCCTAAGGTGGTATCTAATAAGAATATCAATCAGGAGATTGTTATTGTTCCTTCATTCTGTCCTAATCCTTCTTCAAAGAAGGAACGTCTATTACACAATCTTGATGTAGTTCGTGCTTTAAAGTTTTATTTACAAGCTACGAAGGATTTTCGTCAAACATCTGCTTTGTTTGTTGTCTACTCTGGACAGAGGAGAGGCTAAAAAGGCTTCGGCAACTTCTCTTTCTTTTTGGCTACGAAGCTTAATCCAATTTGCTTAGCTTATGAGACTGCTGGCCAGCAGCCTCCTGAAAGAATTACAGCTCATTCTACTAGAGCAGTAGCTTCCACATGGGCTTTTAAACATGAGGCCTCTGTTTAACAGATTTGTAAGGCGGCGACTTGGTCTTCGCTTCATACCTTTTCTAAATTCTACAAATTCGATACTTTTACTTCCTCGGAGGCTATTTTTGGGAGAAAGGTCTTACAGGCAGTGGTGCCTTCCGTTTAAGTTCCTGCCTTGTCCCTCCCTTCATTCGTGTCCTAAAGCTTTGGTATTGGTATCCCACAAGTAATGGATGAACCCGTGGACTGGATACACCTTTACAAGAGAAAACAAAATGTATGCTTACCTGATAAATTTATTTCTCTTGTGGTGTATCCAGTCCACGGCCCGCCCTGTCATTTTAAGGCAGGTGTTTTTTATTTTTAAAGTACAGTCACCACTGCACCCTATAGTTTCTCCTTTTTCTTGCTTGTCTTCGGTCGAATGACTGGGGGTGGCAGTTAGGGGAGGAGCTTTATAGACAGCTCTGCTGTGGGTGTCCTCTTGCAACTTCCTGTTGGGAAGGAGAATATCCCACAAGTAATGGATGAACCCGTGGACTGGATACACCACAAGAGAAATAAATTTATCAGGTAAGCATAAATTTTGTTTTCTGCAAAACCATCCCGACTCATATTAATAGCTCCACAAGCAATCAGCGTTGACGAGTTTCGCTGCCTGCTTTTTTCTTTCAAGTCCATGGCAGAGGCGATGTTACTATCTGTCACACTTAAAGGGCCGTGTTCCTGTTCCACAGCGTAGATTCCGGTAAGATCGTTTCATTTTACTTTCATCATGAATGTATTGTAATTTCAACTGTTTATCCGTGAGGGGCTACAACCTTTCGAGGATAACTTTAACATAGGGTCTCAGTGAGGCTCCTTTTTGTATCTAGGAATCATCAAGCTTTTATCTCCTGAGGGGAATTATTGAACAGGGGGGTTTATAATCATGTTATGTGTTCTGTCTGCTACTGTATAGTGTTGCTTCGGCTCATGGCTATTTTGGAACATAGTGGCCTATGTCTAGTGACGCGGAATTTTTGGTCGGGCGCGCTTTTACATGGACTGTTTGGTTTACCTTCTGTCCCCATTTCCGTTTTCCTGACCACGTGGCGACCAAGAAATACTGATCCGCTGGTGTCTGGTTCTCTGGAGGCGGCAGTGTCCCAATTATGGAGGATTCTTGGAGACGGATGTCTTTGATTCAGACTCTACTTCTTGAGAAGAATATGAATTGGCCCGGATGATACATGCCCATCAGTTATGTTCCGAATGCCGTTTTATAGTGCTCTGTCACTCGGGATCGGGGAATCGGGCGCCCACTGAGCCATCCGTCTCTGGGGATTCTATTTCTCACGAGACGAGATCCCTACCATCAACTCTTACTACGCATGCAGGTTACCGAAACACTAAGTATCCTTTCTAGGGAGTGTGTCCTGTTCCCACCGGAGGTTACGTCACGATACCGCTTGGCCATATCTTTGGCGCTGATGCATCTGCACCTCCCAGGAGTGTGCTTACCATATTGTCCGTATTTCATTAACCGGGGCTTGTCAGTCCTGGGGTCGTCTGGTCCAGTTCTGCCTTCCAGGGGAACGACTGCCCCTGAGGGCTCAGGGGTCAACCTTTTGGGGCCTGTGTTTCCTTTTGTCCCGGCAGAGCTATGTTGCGCCTTTCGTTAAAGACTGTCGTGCCTTCGTGTCCTACTATGGCATGTTTTTGGCATTGCTGTAGGATCCCACTTTTAATGTGTCTGGGGATTATGAGTCTTACTCTTCGACTGGCTTGCATACATAGACATAAAGGGATAAAGTAATCGTCTTAGTCTTTATTTGTGTATCCTTTTCCAGTTCTGAGCTTGAAAGTCTCGGACCCCTGTTGGGCTGGTTCTGCGGGTTAGTCCGTTCTTCCTGGGCGATAACCTACGGGTTGCCTTATCTTTTATTTTCATCCAGTGAGGATGATTTTTATTTGGTTTAAAGCTCATGTGGTGGTGTGATGTTTACTTCGAGAACTTTCCTCTATGGATTTGATACTCATGATTTTGTTTTGTTGACATGTCTGTCTGACTGTTCTTTATCCCTCCATCATCGGGGGAGACTCTAGTGGCCTTGACAGTGCTGGAGCCCTTGGTTTCAGACTGGTCCTGACTGGGTACAAATCCTTCTTTCTTTGATGCCTAGTTCAGACACGTGGCACCTTTTTATGTCCAGTTGGTCTGGTGAGGGCACCTAGTGATCACAATATGATTGTGTGATTGTCTTGTTTTACAAGCTTCAACTAGCATCCTGAGAGGACTTGAGGTTCCGTGGTTGCTTAGGGGCATGGGGGATTGGTTCAGTCCTCATTCGCCATTCAATCTAGTGGGCCGGGACTCCATTGAGATCCGTGGCGACATGCTCAGACGCTTCCGAATTTTTCGGGAACTAGTGTTCCTTCCAGTTGTGGGTGGGAGGCTTGGAGGATTTAGGTACTTCAAACCGCCGTTCTTACGTTTTTGCTTTTCATGGTCTCTTTGGAAGTGTCCTTTTAGGACTTATTCCTTTTAGAGGTTCTCTTCTTTTGAGTCTAGACTTTCTGGACTTCGTCCGTTTTTGTGGCGGCCTTGGCCACTTAATTAGAAAGTGAAGGCCGTGAGGCTCTGTCTACCATCGGGAGTTAGTCGTCTCCATATCAGGGGCGATAGGAGGTGTGGTCTCTCTTTCCAAGCTTTTTGCTTCGGGGATGTTTTTCTTCTTGGGTTCGGGATGCTTTGCATTCTTCTCCCTTGAGTGTGGTCCTCTGAAATGTTAATCTGAAAGGATTATGGAGACTAGCCTTTATTCTACTCTCTTTCGGGTGTTCTCGTTTTAATTTCCCTTTGTGCTCTAGAGAAATTGCATGACTTTGTCTTGGCCTAGTACCTTGCTGGGGGAGTGTTGACCTCTGGCTAAGGTTGTTTACTTCCCTTTGGGCTATGAATTACGAGTGAGTCCTGTACCCGTTCTCCAGGTTTCCCGGGTTCTTATCCCCGTGAGGTCTGATTGCTTCAGACTGGGTATTTCTCTTGTTAAGTGTATCCAGTCCACGGATCATCCATTACTTATGGGATATTCTCCTTCCCAACAGGAAGTTGCAAGAGGATCACCCACAGCAGAGCTGCTATATAGCTCCTCCCCTAACTGCCATACCCCGTCATTCTCTTGCAACCCTCAACAAAGATGGAGGTCGTAAGAGGAGAGTGGTGTTTTATACTTAGTTTATTTCTTCAATCAAAAGTTTGTTATTTTTAAATGGTACCAGAGTGTGCTGTTTATCTCAGGCAGTATTTAGAAGAAGAATCTGCCTGCATTTTCTATGATCTTAGCAGAAGTAACTAAGATCCATGGCTGTTCTCACATATTCTGAGGAGTGAGGTAACTTCAGAGAGGGAATGGCGTGCAGGTTTTCCTGCAATAAGGTATGTGCAGTTAATATTTTTCTAGGGATGGAATTTGCTAGAAAATGCTGCTTATACCGGATTAATGTAAGTAAAGCCTTAAATGCAGTGATAGCTACTGGTATCAGGCTTATTAATAGAGATGCATACTCTTATAAAAATGTAATATAAAACGTTTGCTGGCATGTTAATCGTTTTTATATATGTTTGGTGACAAAACTTATTGGGGCCTAGTTTTTTTCCACATGGCTGGTTTGATTTCTGCCTAGAGACAGTTTCCTGAAGCTTTCCACTGTTGCAATATGAGTGGGAAGGGCCTATTTTAGTGCTTTTCTGTGCAGCTAAAAATACTGACAGAGACATTCAGCTTCCCTCTGCATGATACAGGACATCTCTGAAGGGCTCAAAGGGCTTCAAAGCCGTGTTTGAGGAGGGTAACAATCACAGTAGACTGTGGCAGTTGTTGTGACTGTGTTTAAAAAACGTTTTTGTCATTTATTATTCTGTTTTTGTTATTAAGGGGTTAATCATCCATTTACAAGTGGGTGCAATGCTCTGCTGACTTGTTACATACACTGTAAAAATTTTGTTAGTGTAACTGCCTTTTTTCACTGTTATTTCAAATTTTGTCAATTTGTTTCTCTTAAAGGCACAGTAACGTTTTTTTATATTGCTTGTTAACTTGCTTTAAAGTGTTTTCCAAGATTGCTAGTCTCATTGCTAGTCTGTACAAACATGTCTGAAACAGAGGATACTTGTTCATTATGTTTAAAAGCCATGGTGGAGCCCCATAGGAGAATGTGTACTAAATGTATTGATTTCACCTTAAACAGTAAAGATCAGTCTTTATCTATAAAAGAATTGTCACCAGAGGGGTCTGTCGAGGGGGAAGTTATGCCGACTAGCTCTCCCCACGTGTCGGACCCTTCGCCTATGGCGCCAAGTACATCAGGGACGCCCATAGCGATTACTTTGCAGGACATGGCTGCAATCATGAATAATACCCTGTCAGAGGTATTATCCAGATTGCCTGAATTGAGAGGCAAGCGCGATAGCTCTGGGGTTAGACGAGATACAGAGCGCGTAGATGCTGTAAGAGCCATGTCTGATACTGCGTCACAATATGCAGAACCTGAGGACGGAGAGCTTCAGTCTGTGGGTGACGTCTCTGATTCGGGGAGCCTGATTCAGAGATTTCTAATTTTAAATTTAAGCTCGAGAACCTCCGTGTATTGCTTGGGGAGGTATTAGCTGCTCTGAATGACTGTGACACAATTGCAGTGCCAGAGAAATTGTGTAGGCTGGATAAATACTATGCAGTGCCGGTGAGTACTGATGTTTTTCCAATACCTAAAAGGCTTACAGAAATTATTAGTAAGGAGTGGGATAGGCCCGGTGTGCCCTTTTCCCCACCTCCTATATTTAGAAAAATGTTTCCAATAGATGCCACTACACAGGACTTATGGCAGACTGTCCCTAAGGTGGAGGGAGCAGTTTCTACTTTAGCAAAGCGTACCACTATCCCGGTTGAGGACAGTTGTGCTTTTTCAGATCCAATGGATAAAAAATTAGAGGGTTACTTTAAGAAAATGTTTATTCAACAAGGTTTTATTTTACAGCCCCTTGCATGCATTGCGCCTGTCACTGCTGCGGCGGCGGCATTCTGGTTTGAGGCCCTGGAAGAGGCCATCCATACAGCTCCATTGACTGAAATTGTTGACAAGCTTAGAACTGTTAAGCTAGCTAACTCATTTGTTTCTGATGCCATTGTTCATTTGACTAAACTAACGGCTAAGAATTCCGGATTCGCCATACAGGCGCGTAGGGCGCTATCGCTTAAATGGCTCAAATCCTGGTCAGCTGATGTGACTTCAAAGTCTAAATTACTCAACATTCCTTTCAAGGGGCAGACCTTATTCGGGCCTGGTTTGAAAGAAATTATTGCTGACATTACTGGAGGTAAGGGTCATACCCTTCCTCAGGACAGGGCCAAATCAAAGGCCAAACAGTCTAATTTTCGTGCCTTTCGAAATTCCAAGGCAGGTGCAGCATCAACTTCCTCCGCTTCAAGACAAGAGGGAACTTTTGCTCAATCTAAGCAGGCCTGGAAACCTAACCAGTCCTGGAACAAAGGCAAGCAGGCCAGAAAGCCTGCTGCTGCCTCTAAGACAGCATGAAGGTACGGCCCCCTATCTGGCGACAGATCCAGTAGGGTGCAGACTTTTTCTCTTTGCCCAGGCGTGGGCAAGAGATGTTCAGGATCCCTGGGCGTTGGAGATCATATCTCAGGGATATCTTCTGGACTTCAAAGCTTCCCCTCCACAAGGGAGATTTCATCTTTCAAGGTTATCTGCAAATCAGATAAAGAAAGAGGCATTCCTACGCTGTGTGCAAGACCTCCTAGTAATGGGAGTGATCCATCCAGTTCCGCGGACGGAACAAGGACAGGGTTTTTATTCAAATCTGTTTGTGGTTCCCAAAAAAGAGGGAACCTTCAGACCATTTTGGATCTAAAGATCTTAAACAAATTCCTCAGAGTTCCATCTTTCAAAATGGAAACTATTCGGACCATCCTACCCATGATCCAAGAGGGTCAGTACATGACCACAGTGGACTTAAAGGATGCCTACCTTCACATACCGATTCACAAAGATCATCATCGGTTCCTAAGGTTTGCCTTTCTAGGCAGGCATTACCAATTTGTAGCTCTTCCCTTCGGGTTGGCTACAGCCCCGAGAATCTTTACGAAGGTTCTGGGCTCACTTCTGGCGGTTCTAAGACCGCGAGGCATAGTGGTGGCTCCTGATACAGGCGTCAAGCTTTCAAATTGCCAAGTCTCATACAGAGATAGTTCTGGCATTTCTGAGATTGCACGGGTGGAAAGTGAACGAGGAAAAGAGTTCTCTATCCCCACTCACAAGAGTCTCCTTCTTAGGGACTCTTATAGATTCTGTAGAAATGAAAATTTACCTGACGGAGTCCAGGTTATCAAAACTTCTAAATGCTTGCCGTGTTCTTCACTCCATTCCGTGCCCTTCGGTGGCTCAGTGTATGGAGGTAATCGGCTTAATGGTAGCGGCAATGGACATAGTGCCATTTGCGCGCCTACATCTCAGACCGCTGCAATTATGCATACTGAGTCAGAGGAATGGGGATTACACAGATTTGTCCCCTCTGCTAAATCTGGATCAAGAGACCAGAGATTCTCTTCTTTGGTGGTTGTCTCGGGTCCATCTGTCCAAGGGTATGACGTTTCGCAGGCCAGATTGGACAATTGTAACAACAGATGCCAGCCTTCTAGGTTGGGGTGCAGTCTGGAACTCCCTGAAGGCACAGGGATCGTGGACTCAGGAGGAGAAACTCCTTCCATTAAATATTCTGGATTTAAGAGCGATATTCAATGATCTTCTGGCTTGGCCTCAGTTAGCAACACTGAGGTTCATCAGATTTCAGTCGGACAACATCACGACTGTGGCTTACATCAACCATCAAGGGGGAACCAGGAGTTCCCTAGCGATGTTAGAAGTCTCAAAAATAATTCTCTGGGCAGAGTCCCACTCTTGCCACCTGTCAGCAATCCATATCCCAGGCGTGGAGAACTGGGAGGCGGATTTTCTAAGTCGTCAGACTTTCCATCCGGAGGTGTTTGCTCAATTGATTCATCGTTTGGGCAAACCAGAGTTGGATCTCATGGCGTCTCGCCAGAACGCCAAGCTCCCTTGTTACGGATCCAGATCCAGGGACCCAGAAGCGACGCTGATAGATGCTCTAGCAGCGCCTTGGTTCTTCAACCTGGCTTATGTGTTTCCACCGTTTCCTCTGCTCCCTCGACTGATTGCCAAAATCAAACAGGAGAGAGCATCGGTGATTCTGATAGCACCTGCGTGGCCACGCAGGACTTGGTATGCAGACCTAGTGGACATGTCATCCTTTCTTTCATGTAATTAGCAAGAGTCCATGAGCTAGTGACGTATGGGATATACATTCCTACCAGGAGGGGCAAAGTTTTCCAAACCTTAAAATACCTATAAATACACCCCTCACCACACCCACAATTCAGTTTTACAAACTTTGCCTCCGATGGAGGTGGTGAAGTAAGTTTGTGCTAGATTCTACGTTGATATGCGCTCCGCAGCAAGTTGGAGCCCGGTTTTCCTCTCAGCGTGCAGTGAATGTCAGAGGGATGTGAGGAGAGTATTGCCTATTTGAATGCAGTGATCTCCTTCTACGGGGTCTATTTCATAGGTTCTCTGTTATCGGTCGTAGAGATTCATCTCTTACCTCCCTTTTCAGATCGACGATATACTCTTATATATACCATTACCTCTGCTGATTCTCGTTTCAGTACTGGTTTGGCTTTCTACAAACATGTAGATGAGTGTCCTGGGGTAAGTAAATCTTATTTTCTGTGACACTCTAAGCTATGGTTGGGCACTTTGTTTATAAAGTTCTAAATATATGTATTCAAACATTTATTTGCCTTGACTCAGAATGTTCAACTTTCCTTATTTTCAGACAGTCAGTTTCATATTTGGGATAATGCATTTGAATTAATCATTTTTTTCTTACCTTCAAAAATTTGACTCTGTTTTTCCTGTGGGCTGTTAGGCTCGCGGGGGCTGAAAATGCTTCATTTCTCCAACATAGGTGTGTCCGGTCCACGGCGTCATCCTTACTTGTGGGATATTCTCTTCCCCAACAGGAAATGGCAAAGAGCCCAGCAAAGCTGGTCACATGATCCCTCCTAGGCTCCGCCTACCCCAGTCATTCTCTTTGCCGTTGTACAGGCAACATCTCCACGGAGATGGCTTAGAGTTTTTTAGTGTTTAACTGTAGTTTTTATTATTCAATCAAGAGTTTGTTATTTTAAAATAGTGCTGGTATGTACTATTTACTCAGAAACAGAAAAGAGATGAAGATTTCTGTTTGTATGAGGAAAATGATTTTAGCAACCGTTACTAAAATCCATGGCTGTTCCACACAGGACTGTTGAGAGGAATTAACTTCAGTTGGGGGAACAGTGAGCAGTCTCTTGCTGCTTGAGGTATGACACATTCTAACAAGACGATGTAATGCTGGAAGCTGTCATTTTCCCTATGGGATCTGGTAAGCCATGTTTATTAAGATTGTAAATAAGGGCTTCACAAGGGCTTATTAAGACTGTAGACTTTTTTCTGGGCTAAATCGATTCATTATTAACACATATTTAGCCTTGAGGAATCATTTAATCTGGGTATTTTGATAAGATTATATCGGCAGGCACTGTTTTAGACACCTTATTCTTAGGGGCTTTCCCAAATCATAGGCAGAGCCTCATTTTCGCGCCGGTGTTGCGCACTTGTTTTTGAGAGGCATGACATGCAGTCGCATGTGTGAGGAGCTCTGATACATAGAAAAGACTTTCTGAAGGCGTCATTTGGTATCGTATTCCCCTTTGGGCTTGGTTGGGTCTCAGCAAAGCAGATACCAGGGACTGTAAAGGGGTTAAAGTTAAAAACGGCTCCGGTTCCGTTATTTTAAGGGTTAAAGCTTCCAAATTTGGTGTGCAATACTTTTAAGGCTTTAAGACACTGTGGTGAAATTTTGGTGAATTTTGAACAATTCCTTCATATTTTTTCGCAATTGCAGTAATAAAGTGTGTTCAGTTTAAAATTTAAAGTGACACTAACGGTTTTATTTTAAAACGTTTTTTGTACTTTGTTATCAAGTTTATGCCTGTTTAACATGTCTGAACTACCAGATAGACTGTGTTCTGAATGTGGGGAAGCCAGAGTTCCTTCTCATTTAAATAAATGTGATTTATGTGACAATGACAATGATGCCCAAGATGATTCCTCAAGTGAGGGGAGTAAGCATGGTACTGCATCATTCCCTCCTTCGTCTACACGAGTCTTGCCCACTCAGGAGGCCCCTAGTACATCTAGCGCGCCAATACTCCTTACTATGCAACAATTAACGGCTGTAATGGATAATTCTGTCAAAAACATTTTAGCCAAAATGCACACTTATCAGCGTAAGCGCGACTGCTCTGTTTTAGATACTGAAGAGCATGACGACGCTGATAATAATGGTTCTGAAGGGCCCCTAAACCAGTCTGAGGGGGCCAGGGAGGTTTTGTCTGAGGGAGAAATTACTGATTCAGGGAACATTTCTCAACAAGCTGAACCTGATGTGATTACGTTTAAATTTAAGTTGGAACATCTCCGCATTCTGCTTAAGGAGGTATTATCCACTCTGGATGATTGTGACAAGTTGGTCATCCCAGAGAAACTATGTAAAATGGACAAGTTCCTAGAGGTCCCGGGGCTCCCAGAAGCTTTTCCTATACCCAAGCGGGTGGCGGACATTGTAAATAAAGAATGGGAAAGGCCCGGTATTCCTTTCGTCCCTCCCCCCATATTTAAAAAATTGTTTCCTATGGTCGACCCCAGAAAGGACTTATGGCAGACAGTCCCCAAGGTCGAGGGAGCGGTTTCCACTTTAAACAAACGCACCACTATACCCATAGAAGATAGTTGTGCTTTCAAAGATCCTATGGATAAAAAATTAGAAGGTTTACTTAAAAAGATGTTTGTTCAGCAGGGTTACCTTCTACAACCAATTTCATGCATTGTCCCTGTCGCTACAGCCGCGTGTTTCTGGTTCGATGAGCTGGTAAAGGCGGTCGATAGTGATTCTCCTCCTTATGAGGAGATTATGGACAGAATCAATGCTCTCAAATTGGCTAATTCTTTCACCCTAGACGCCACTTTGCAATTGGCTAGGTTAGCGGCTAAGAATTCTGGGTTTGCTATTGTGGCGCGCAGAGCGCTTTGGTTGAAATCTTGGTCAGCTGATGCGTCTTCCAAGAACAAGCTACTTAACATTCCTTTCAAGGGGAAAACGCTGTTTGGCCCTGACTTGAAAGAGATTATCTCTGATATCACTGGGGGTAAGGGCCACGCCCTTCCTCAGGATCGGCCTTTCAAGGCCAAAAATAAACCTAATTTTCGTCCCTTTCGTAGAAATGGACCAGCCCAAAGTGCTACGTCCTCTAAGCAAGAGGGTAATACTTCTCAAGCCAAGCCAGCTTGGAGACCAATGCAAGGCTGGAACAAGGGAAAGCAGGCCAAGAAACCTGCCACTGCTACCAAGACAGCATGAAATGTTGGCCCCCGATCCGGGACCGGATCTGGTGGGGGGCAGACTCTCTCTCTTCGCTCAGGCTTGGGCAAGAGATGTTCTGGATCCTTGGGCGCTAGAAATAGTCTCCCAAGGTTATCTTCTGGAATTCAAGGGGCTTCCCCCAAGGGGGAGGTTCCACAGGTCTCAGTTGTCTTCAGACCACATAAAAAGACAGGCATTCTTACGTTGTGTAGAAGACCTGTTAAAAATGGGAGTGATTCATCCTGTTCCATTAGGAGAACAAGGGATGGGGTTCTACTCCAATCTGTTCATAGTTCCCAAAAAAGAGGGAACGTTCAGACCAATCTTAGATCTCAAGATCTTAAACAAGTTTCTCAAGGTTCCATCGTTCAAAATGGAAACCATTCGAACAATTCTTCCTTCCATCCAGGAAGGTCAATTCATGACCACGGTGGATTTAAAGGATGCGTATCTACATATTCCTATCCACAAGGAACATCATCGGTTCCTAAGGTTTGCATTCCTGGACAAGCATTACCAGTTTGTGGCGCTTCCTTTCGGATTAGCCACTGCTCCAAGGATTTTCACAAAGGTACTAGGGTCCCTTCTAGCTGTGCTAAGACCAAGGGGCATTGCTGTAGTACCTTACTTGGACGACATTCTGATTCAAGCGTCGTCCCTTCCTCAAGCAAAGGCTCACACGGACATCGTCCTGGCCTTTCTCAGATCTCACGGATGGAAAGTGAACGTGGAAAAGAGTTCTCTATCTCCGTCAACAAGGGTTCCCTTCTTGGGAACAATAATAGACTCCTTAGAAATGAGGATTTTTCTGACAGAGGCCAGAAAAACAAAACTTCTAGACTCTTGTCGGATACTTCATTCCGTTCCTCTTCCTTCCATAGCGCGGTGCATGGAAGTGATAGGTTTGATGGTAGCGGCAATGGACATAGTTCCTTTTGCGCGCATTCATCTAAGACCATTACAACTGTGCATGCTCAGTCAGTGGAATGGGGACTATACAAACTTGTCTCCGAGGATACAAGTAAATCAGAGGACCAGAGACTCACTCCGTTGGTGGCTGTCCCTGGACAACCTGTCACAAGGGATGACCTTCCGCAGACCAGAGTGGGTCATTGTCACGACCGACGCCAGTCTGATGGGCTGGGGCGCGGTCTGGGGATCCCTGAAAGCTCAGGGTCTTTGGTCTCGGGAAGAATCTCTTCTACCGATAAATATTCTGGAACTGAGAGCGATATTCAATGCTCTCAAGGCTTGGCCTCAGCTAGCGAGGGCCAAGTTCATACGGTTTCAATCAGACAACATGACAACTGTTGCGTACATCAACCATCAGGGGGGAACAAGGAGTTCCCTGGCGATGGAAGAAGTGACCAAAATCATTCTATGGGCGGAGTCTCACTCCTGCCACCTGTCTGCTATCCACATCCCAGGAGTGGAAAATTGGGAAGCGGATTTTCTGAGTCGTCAGACATTGCATCCGGGGGAGTGGGAACTCCATCCGGAAATCTTTGCCTAAGTCACTCAACTGTGGGGCATTCCAGACATGGATCTGATGGCCTCTCGTCAGAACTTCAAGGTTCCTTGCTACGGGTCCAGATCCAGGGATCCCAAGGCGGCTCTAGTGGATGCACTAGTAGCACCTTGGACCTTCAAACTAGCTTATGTATTCCCGCCGTTTCCTCTCATCCCCAGGCTGGTAGCCAGGATCAATCAGGAAAGGGCGTCGGTGATCTTGATAGCTCCTGCGTGGCCACGCAGGACTTGGTATGCAGATCTGGTGAATATGTCATCGGCTCCACCATGGAGGCTACCTTTGAGACGAGACCTTCTTGTTCAAGGTCCGTTCGAACATCCGAATCTGGTCTCACTCCAGCTGACTGCTTGGAGACTGAACGCTTGATCTTATCGAAGCGAGGGTTCTCAGATTCTGTTATCGATACTCTTGTTCAGGCCAGAAAGCCTGTAACTAGAAAGATTTACCACAAAATTTGGAAAAAATATATCTGTTGGTGTGAATCTAAAGGATTCCCTTGGGACAAGGTTAAGATTCCTAAGATTCTATCCTTCCTTCAAGAAGGATTGGAAAAAGGATTATCTGCAAGTTCCCTGAAGGGACAGATTTCTGCCTTGTCTGTGTTACTTCACAAAAAGCTGGCAGCTGTGCCAGATGTTCAAGCCTTTGTTCAGGCTCTGGTTAGAATCAAGCCTGTTTACAAACCTTTGACTCCTCCTTGGAGTCTCAACTTAGTTCTTTCAGTTCTTCAGGGGGTTCCGTTTGAACCCTTACATTCCGTTGATATTAAGTTATTATCTTGGAAAGTTTTGTTTTTGGTTGCAATTTCTTCTGCTAGAAGAGTTTCAGAATTATCTGCTCTGCAGTGTTCTCCTCCTTATCTGGTGTTCCATGCAGATAAGGTGGTTTTACGCACTAAACCTGGTTTTCTTCCAAAAGTTGTTTCTAACAAAAACATTAACCAGGAGATTATCGTACCTTCTCTGTGTCCGAAACCAGTTTCGAAGAAGGAACGTTTGTTGCACAATTTGGATGTTGTTCGCGCTCTAAAATTCTATTTAGATGCTACAAAGGATTTTAGACAAACATCTTCCTTGTTTGTTGTTTATTCCGGTAAAAGGAGAGGTCAAAAAGCAACTTCTACCTCTCTCTCTTTTTGGATTAAAAGCATCATCAGATTGGCTTACGAGACTGCCGGACGGCAGCCTCCCGAAAGAATCACAGCTCATTCCACTAGGGCTGTGGCTTCCACATGGGCCTTCAAGAACGAGGCTTCTGTTGATCAGATATGTAGGGCAGCGACTTGGTCTTCACTGCACACTTTTACCAAATTTTACAAGTTTGATACTTTTGCTTCTTCTGAGGCTATTTTTGGGAGAAAGGTTTTGCAAGCCGTGGTGCCTTCCATCTAGGTGACCTGATTTGCTCCCTCCCATCATCCGTGTCCTAAAGCTTTGGTATTGGTTCCCACAAGTAAGGATGACGCCGTGGACCGGACACACCTATGTTGGAGAAAACAGAATTTATGTTTACCTGATAAATTACTTTCTCCAACGGTGTGTCCGGTCCACGGCCCGCCCTGGTTTTTTAATCAGGTCTGATAATTTATTTTCTTTAACTACAGTCACCACGGTATCATATGGTTTCTCCTATGCAAATATTCCTCCTTAACGTTGGTCGAATGACTGGGGTAGGCGGAGCCTAGGAGGGATCATGTGACCAGCTTTGCTGGGCTCTTTGCCATTTCCTGTTGGGGAAGAGAATATCCCACAAGTAAGGATGACGCCGTGGACCGGACACACCGTTGGAGAAAGTAATTTATCAGGTAAACATAAATTCTGTTTTTATTGCGTCATTCTTGGCGCGGACTTTTTTGGCGCAAAAATTCTTTTCCGTTTCCGGCGTCATACGTGTCGCCGGAAGTTGCGTCATTTTTTGACGTTATTTTGCGCCAAAAATGTCGGCGTTCCGGATGTGGCGTCATTTTTGGCGCCAAAAGCATTTAGGCGCCAAATAATGTGGGCGTCTTATTTGGCGCTAAAAAATAAGGGCGTCTCTTTTGTCTCCACATTATTTAAGTCTTATTTTTTCAGTGCTTCTGGTTGCTAGAAGCTTGTTCTTTGGCATTTTTTCCCATTCCTGAAACTGTCATTTAAGGAATTTGATCAATTTTGCTTTATATGTTGTTTTTTCTCTTACATATTGCAAGATGTCTCACGTTGCATCTGAGTCAGAAGATACTACAGGAAAATCGCTGTCTACTGCTGGAGCTACCAAGCTAAGTGTATCTGCTATAATTTTTGGTATCTGTTTCTCCAGCTGTTGTTTGTATTGCATGTCATGACAAACTTATTAATGCAGATAAAATTTCCTTTAGTACTGTTACATTACCTGTTGCTGTTCCGTCAACATCTAATTTTCAGAGTGTTCCTGATAAACATAAGAGATTTTATTTTTTAAATCCATTAAGAAGGCTATGTCTGTTATTTCTCCTTCTAGTTTACATAAGTCTTTTAAAACTTCTCTTTTTTCAGATGAATTTTTAAATGAACATCATCATTCTGATACTGATAATGGTTCTTCTGGTTCAGAGGTTTCTGTCTCAGAGGTTGATGCTGATAAATCTTTGTATTTGTTCAAGATGGTATTTATTCGTTCTTTATTTAAAGAATTATTAATTGCATTAGAAATAGAGGATTCTGGTCCTCTTGATTCTAAATCTAAACGTTTAAATAAGGTTTTTAAATCTCCTGTAGTTATTCCAGAAGTGTTTAATCTCCCTGATGCTATTTCTGAAGTAATTTCCAGGGAATGGAATAATTTGGGTAATTCTTTTACTCCTTCTAAACGTTTAAGCAATTATATCCTGTGCCATCTGACAGATTAGAGTTTTTTTGGGACAAAATCCCTAAGGTTATGGGGCTGTGTCTACTCCTGCTAAATGTGCTACTATTCCTACGGCAGATAGTAATTCATTTAGGGATCCTTTAGATAGGAAAAATTGAATCCTTTCTAAGAAAAGCTTACTTATGTTCAGGTAATCTTCTTAGACTTGCTATATTTTTAGCGGATGTTGCTGCAGCTTCAACTTTTTGGTTAGAAGCTTTAGCGCAACAAGTAACAGATCATAATGTTATAGCATTATTATTATTCTATAACATGCTAATAATTTTATTGGTGATACCATCTTTTGATATCATTAGAGTTGATGTCAGGTATATGTCTCTAGCTATTTTAGCTAGAACAGCTTTATGGATTAAACTTGGAATACTGATATGTCTTCTAAGTCATGCAGACCTAGTGGACATGTCATCCTTTCCACCATGGACTCTGCCTCTAAGACAGGACCTTCTGATACAAGGTCCTTTCAATCATCCAAATCTAATTTCTCTGAGACTGACTGCCTGGAGATTGAACGCTTGATTCTATCAAAGCGTGGCTTCTCAGAGTCAGTCATTGATACCTTAATACAGGCACTTAAGCCTGTTACCAGGAAAATCTACCACAAGATATGGAGTAAATATCCTTATTGGTGTGAATCCAAGAATTACTCATGGAGTAAGGTTAGGATTCCTAGAATATTGTCTTTTCTCCAAGAGGGCTTGGACAAAGGATTATCAGCTCGTTCCTTAAAGGGACAGATTTCTGCTCTGTCTATTCTTTTGCACAAGCGTCTGGCAGAGGTTCCAGACGTTCAGGCATTTTGCCAGGCTTTGGTTAGAATTAAGCCTGTGTTTAAACCTGTTGCTCCTCCGTGGAGCTTAAACTTGGTTCTTAAAGTTCTTCAAGGAGTTCCGTTTGAACCCCTTCATTCCATTGATATTAAAATTTTATCTTGGAAAGTTCTGTTTTTGATGGCTATTTCCTTGGCTCGGAGTCTGGAAGACTTATTTTTCTTCAGGATGGTTTAGATAAAGGTTTGTCCGCAAGTTCCTTGAAAGACAAATCTCTGCTCTTTCTGTTCTTTTTCACAGAAGGATTGCTAATCTTCCTGATATTCATTGTTTTGTACAACCTTTGGTTCGTATAAAACCTGTCATTAAGTCAATTTCTCCTCCTTGGAGTTTGAATTTGGTTCTGGGGGCTCTTCAAGCTCCTCCGTTTGAACCTATGCATTCATTGGACATTAAATTACTTTCATGGAAAGTTTTTTGTTCCTTTTGGCAATCTCTTCTGCCAGAAGAGTTTCTGAATTTTCTGCTCTTTCTTGTGAGTCTCCTTTTCTGAATTTTCATCAGGATAAGGCGGTGTTGCGAACTTCTTTTGAGTTTTTACCTAAAGTTGTGAATTCCAACAACATTAGTAGAGAAATTGTGGTTCCTTCATTATGCCCTAATCCTAAGAATTCTAAGGAGAAATCGTTGCATTCTTTGGATGTTGTTAGAGCTTTGAAATATTATGTTGAAGCTACTAAGTCTTTCCGAAAGACTTCTAGTTTATTTGTTATCTTTTCCGGTTCTAGAAAAGGCCAGAAAGCTTCTGCCATTTCTTTGGCATCTTGGTTGAAATCTTTAATTCATCTTGCCTATGTTGAGTCGGGTAAAACTCCGCCTCAGAGGATTACTGCTCATTCTACTAGGTCAGTTTCTACTTCCTGGGCATTTAGGAATGAAGCTTCGATTGATCAGGTTTGCAAAGCAGCAACTTGGTCCTCTTTGCATACTTTTACTAAATTCTACCATTTTGATGTATTTTCTTCTTCTGAAGCAGTTTTTGGTAGAAAAGTACTTCAGGCAGCGGTTTCAGTTTGAATCTTCTGCTTATGTTTTTCATTAAACTTTATTTTGGGTGTGGATTATTTTCAGCAGGAATTGGCTGTCTTTATTTTATCCCTCCCTCTCTAGTGACTCTTGTGTGGAAAGATCCACATCTGGGTAATCATTATCCCATACGTCACTATCTCATGGACTCTTGCTAATTACATGAAAGAAAACATAATTTATGTAAGAACTTACCTGATAAATTAATTTCTTTCATATTAGCAAGAGTCCATGAGGCCCGCCCTTTTTTTGTGGTGGTTATGATTTTTGTATAAAGCACAATTATTCCAATTCCTTATTTTATATGCTTTCGCACTTTTTTCTTATCACCCCACTTCTTGGCTATTCGTTAAACTGAATTGTGGGTGTGGTGAGGGGTGTATTTATAGGCATTTTAAGGTTTGGGAAACTTTGCCCCTCCTGGTAGGAATGTATATCCCATACGTCACTAGCTCATGGACTCTTGCTAATATGAAAGAAATGAATTTATCAGGTAAGTTCTTACATAAATTATGTTTTATGCTTACCTGATAAATTACTTTCTCTTGCGGTGTATCCAGTCCACGGCCCGCCCTGGCAATTAAGTCAGGTTAAAAATGATTGTTTAAACTACAGTCACCACTGCACCCTATGGTTTCTCCTTTTTCTCCTATTTCTCCTAGCCGTCGGTCGAATGGCTGGGGGGCGGAGCCAGAGGAGGAGCTATATGGACAGCTCTGCTGTGTGTTCTCTTTGCCACTTTCTGTAGGGAATGAGAATATCCCACAAGTAAGGATGAATCCGTGGACTGGATACACCGCAAGAGAAAGTAATTTATCAGGTAAGCATAAATTTCTTTTCTTTTCACCTGTCCTTATAATTTTTTTGTGCAATTATTTTAAAAATAATTTTTATTAGTGTTGTGTGTAACTGTACTTTAATGTGTTTTGTGACACTTTTTTTGTTTTGCGAAACAGTTAACCAGAGCTCTAAGGATGCTCTACCCCGACGAACGCTAACTTCACTTGCTCTCAGGCAATCTCACAAACAGCTGCGATATACCACTTTCCACGCGAAGGTTTCTATTAGCGTACCACTTGTAAACTGGCACAAAATGTATTACAACCATACACTAATATGCAGAATCTTCCAACATAGGGATCCTTATATGCAACACGTTTCTTAGCGGGGAAACCTCTCAGTTTCATCAATCAACTTTAATAATTTAGTTAAAAAAATAATAGATATTTTTTATGTTTTTATAGTTTGTTATTCTATTCTCTTCTTTCTTAGGTGTTGTCACTGGAGATATGTTCCGTCATATGCAAAATTCTGAAATTATTAGAAGAATGACAGAAGAGTTTGATGAGGTATTGCCTTATTTAAGCTTTTTAACAACTTTGTTTGAAAATGTATTTTGAGGATTGAAAAATAGGGAAATAGTACTATTTTACTTGTTGCTTTAAAGCAGGGATTAGGATCCTTGGCCCTTCTGATGTTTAAGAACTACATTACACATGATGCTTAGGCACTCTGAAGTCCAGTTGAGCATCATGGGAAATGTAGTTTTGAAACATGTGGAGGGCCAAGGTTCCCCATCCCTGCTTTAAAGGAACATTCTTATTGCAAATATATATTTCCTAAAGAGAAATGACTTGTGTAGAATATTTTGTTCAGGGGTTTTGTTTTCAAAAAGCCCCCTTTCTTTCTAATGACACGGTGAGTCCACGGATCATCTTAATTACTGTTGGGAATATCACACCAGCAGAAAGAGGCAAAGAGCACCACAGCAAAAGCTGTTAAATACCACTTCCCCTACCCACAATCCCCAGTCATTCTCTTTGCTTGTATCAGTTGCAAGGAGGGGTAAAGTTAGGTGTCGGAGTCTTCAATCAAGAGTTTGTTTTCTCTTGTAAGGTGTATCCAGTCCACGGATTCATCCATTACTTGTGGGATATTCTCCTTCCCAACAGGAAGCTGCAAGAGGATCACCCACAGCAGAGCTGTCTATATAGCTCCTCCCCTAACTGCCACCTCCCAGTCATTCTCTTGCAGCTCTCGACAAGGGAAGTAGCTAGAGAGATGTGGTGCATTAATGTAGTTTATCTTCAATCAAAAGTTTATTATTTTCAAATGGTACGGGAGTTGTACTATTTTAGCCTCAGGCAGAAAGTTGAAGAAGAGTCTGCCTGTGGTTTTTGATGATCTTAGCGGTTTGTAACTAAGATCCATTGCTGTTCTCACACATAACTGAAGAGATGGGTAACTTCAGCTGGGAGAATAGCGTGCAGGTTCTCCTGCTCTGAGGTATGTTCAGTTTTAAGTTTTTCTAGAGAGATGATAAGCTAGAAAATACCGGATTTATTTAAGGTAAGCCTGATTACAGTGATTTAATAATGACTGGTATCATGCTTGCTGTAAAGGGTAATATTTCTCCAACATAGGTGTGTCCGGTCCACGGCGTCATCCTTACTTGTGGGATATTCTCTTCCCCAACAGGAAATGGCAAAGAGCCCAGCAAAGCTGGTCATATGATCCCTCCTAGGCTCCGCCTACCCCAGTCATTCTCTTTGCCGTTGCACAGGCAACATCTCCACGGAGATGGCTAAGAGTTTTTTGGTGTTTAAATGTCGTTTTTATTCTTCAATCAAGTGTTTGTTATTTTAAAATAGTGCTGGTATGTACTATTTACTCTGAAACAGAAAAGAGAAGAAGATTTCTGTTTGTAAGAGGAAGATGATTTTAGCAAACGTTACTAAAATCGATTGCTGTTTCCACACAGGACTGTTGAGATGAAGTAACTTCAGTTGGGGGAAGCAGTTGGCAGACTTTTTCTGCCTGAGGTATGACTGGCCACATTTCTAACAAGACTTTGTAATGCTGGAAGGCTGTCATTTTCCCTATGGGGACCGGTAAGCCATTTTCTTAGATTAAGCAAAAGAATAAAGGGCTTTATAAGGGCTTATAAAACTGGTAGACATTTTTCTGGGCTAAAACGATTACTTTGCTAAGCATATTTGACAGATTATAACTCTTTATAGTTATTATAATCTTGGGGATTGTTGTTAAAAAACGGCAGGCACTGTATGGACACCTTTTTCAGATGGGGGCCTTCTCTAGTCATAGGCAGAGCCTCATTTTCGCGCCACTAATGCGCAGTTGTTTTTGGAAGGCAAGGCATGCAGATGCATGTGTGAGGAGCTAAGAACCACTGAAAAAGCTTATTGAAGGCGTCATTTGGTATCGTATTCCCCCCTGGGCTTGGTTGGGTCTCAGCAAAGCAGATACCTGGGACTGTATAGGGTTTAAATGTAAAAACGGCTCCGGTTCCGTTATTTTAAGGGTTAAAGCTTTCAAATTTGGTGTGCAATACTTTTAAGGCTTTAAGACACTGTGGTGAAATTTTGGTGAATTTTGAACAATTGCTTCATGCTTTTTCGCATGTTCAGTAATAAAGTGTGTTCAGTTTAAAATTTAAAGTGACAGTAACGGTTTTATTTTAAAACGTTTTTTGTGCTTTGTTGACAAGTTTAAGCCTGTTTAACATGTCTGAACCATCAGATAAGCGATGTTCTATATGTTTGAAAGCCAATGTGTCTCCCCATTTAAATATATGTGATAATTGTGACATAGTGTCCAAACAAAGTAGGGACAATGATGCCACAGATAATAATAGTGCCCAAGATGATTCTTCAGATGAGGGGAGTAAGCATGGTACTGCATCACCCCCTTCTGTGTCTACACCAGTTTTGCCCACACAAGAGGCCCCTAGTACATCTAGTGCGCCAATACTTATTACTATGCAACAATTAACGGCTGTTATGGATAATTCTATTGCAAATATTTTATCTAAAATGCCTACTTATCAAAGAAAGCGCGATTGCTCTGTTTTAAACACTGAAGAGCAAGAGGACGCTGACGATAACGTTTCTGACATACCCTCACACCAATCTGAAGGGGCCAGGAGGGAGGTTTTGTCTGAGGGAGAAATTTCAGATTCAGGAAAAATTTCTCAACAAGCTGAACCTGATGTTGTAACATTTAAATTTAAATTAGAACATCTCCGCGCACTGCTTAAGGAGGTATTATCTACTCTGGATGATTGTGACAATTTGGTCATTCCAGAGAAATTATGTAAGATGGACAAGTTCCTAGAGGTTCCGGTGCCCCCCGATGTTTTTCCTATACCCAAGCGGGTGGCGGACATAGTAAATAAGGAATGGGAAAGGCCCGGCATACCTTTTGTTCCTCCCCCTATATTTAAGAAATTATTTCCTATAGTCGACCCCAGAAAGGACTTATGGCAGACAGTCCCTAAGGTCGAGGGGGCGGTCTCTACTTTAAACAAACACACTACTATTCCCATAGAAGATAGTTGTGCTTTCAAAGATCCTATGGATAAAAAATTAGAGGGTTTGCTTAAAAAGATGTTTGTTCAGCAAGGTTACCTTCTACAACCAATTTCATGCATTGTTCCTGTCACTACGGCAGCGTGTTTCTGGTTCGAAGAACTAGAAAAGTCGCTCAATAAAGAATCTTCGTATGAGGAGGTTATGGACAGAGTTCAAGCACTTAAATTGGCTAACTCTTTTATTCTAGATGCCGCTTTGCAATTAGCTAGATTAGCGGCGAAAAATTCAGGGTTTGCTATCGTGGCGCGCAGAGCGTTCTGGCTAAAGTCTTGGTCAGCGGATGTGTCTTCCAAGACAAAATTGCTTAACATCCCTTTCAAGGGCAAAACACTGTTTGGTCCTGATTTGAAAGAGATTATTTCAGACATCACCGGGGGAAAGGGCCACGCCCTTCCTCAGGATAGGTCTTTTAAGGCTAGAAATAAGCCTAATTTTCGTCCCTTTCGCAGAAACGGACCAACCTCTACTTCTACATCCTCTAAGCAAGAGGGTAATACTTCTCAACCCAAACCAGCCTGGAGACCGATGCAAGGCTGGAACAAGGGTAAGCAGGCCAAGAAGCCTGCCACTGCTACCAAAACAGCATGAAGGGATGGCCCCCGATCCGGGACCGGATCTGGTGGGGGGCAGACTTTCTCTCTTTGCTCAGGCCTGGGCAAGAGATGTTCAGGATCCTTGGGCACTAGAAATAGTTTCTCAAGATTATCTCCTGGAATTCAAGGAACTACCCCCAAGGGGAAGGTTCCACAGGTCTCAATTATCTTCAAACCAAATAAAAAGACAGGCATTCTTACATTGTGTAGAAGACCTGTTAAAGATGGGAGTAATTCATCCAGTTCCAATAGGAGAACAAGGGATGGGGTTTTACTCCAACCTGTTCATAGTTCCCAAAAAAGAGGGAACATTCATCTCAAAATCCTAAACAAATTTCTCAGGGTTCCATCGTTCAAAATGGAAACCATTCGAACGATCCTTCCTACCATCCAGGAAGGTCAATTTATGACCACGGTGGATTTAAAGGATGCGTACCTACATATTCCTATCCACAAGGAACATCATCAGTTCCTAAGGTTCGCTTTTCTGGACAAGCATTACCAGTTTGTGGCACTTCCATTCGGATTAGCCACTGCTCCGAGAATTTTCACAAAGGTACTAGGGTCCCTTCTAGCGGTTCTAAGACCAAGGGGCATTGCAGTAGTACCTTACTTGGACGACATCCTGATTCAAGCGTCGTCTCTGTCAAAAGCAAAGGCTCATACGGACATCGTCCTAGCCTTTCTCAGATCTCACGGATGGAAAGTGAACATAGAAAAAAGTTCTCTTTCCCCGTCAACAAGAGTTCCCTTCTTGGGAACAATAATAGACTCCTTAGAAATGAGGATTTTTCTGACAGAGGTCAGAAAATCAAAACTTCTAAGCTCTTGTCAAGTTCTTCATTCTGTTCTTCGTCCTTCCATAGCGCAGTGCATGGAAGTAATAGGATTGATGGTTGCAGCAATGGACATAGTTCCTTTTGCACGAATTCATCTAAGACCATTACAACTGTGCATGCTCAGACAGTGGAATGGGGATTATACAGACTTGTCTCCGACGATTCAAGTAGATCAAAGGACCAGAGATTCACTCCGTTGGTGGCTAATCCTGGACAACCTGTCACAGGGAATGAGCTTCCGCAGACCAGAGTGGGTCATTGTCACGACCGACGCCAGTCTGGTGGGCTGGGGCGCGGTCTGGGAACCCCTGAAAGCTCAGGGTCTATGGTCTCGGGAAGAATCTCTTCTCCCGATAAACATTCTGGAACTGAGAGCGATATTCAATGCTCTCAAAGCTTGGCCTCATCTAGCAAAGGCCAAATTCATAAGGTTTCAATCAGACAACATGACGACAGTTGCATATATCAACCATCAGGGGGGGAACAAGGAGTTCCCTGGCGATGGAGGAAGTGACCAAGATAATTCAATGGGCGGAGGATCACTCCTGCCACTTGTCTGCAATCCACATCCCAGGAGTGGAAAATTGGGAAGTGGATTTTCTGAGTCGTCAGACATTCCATCCGGGGGAGTGGGAACTCCACCCGGAAATCTTTGCCCAAATAACTCAATTATGGGGCATTCCAGACATGGATCTGATGGCCTCTCGTCAGAACTTCAAGGTTCCTTGTTACGGGTCCAGATCCAGGGATCCCAAGGCGACTCTAGTAGATGCACTAGTAGCACCTTGGACCTTCAACCTAGCTTATGTATTCCCACCGTTTCCTCTCATTCCCAGGCTGGTACCCAGGATCAACCAGGAGAGGGCTTCGGTGATCTTGATAGCTCCTGCGTGGCCACGCAGGACTTGGTATGCAGACCTGGTGAATATGTCATCGGCTCCACCATGGAAGCTACCTTTGAGACAGGACCTTCTTGTTCAAGGTCCATTCGAACATCCGAATCTGGTTTCCCTCCAACTGACTGCTTGGAGATTGAACGCTTGATTTTATCAAAGCGTGGGTTTTCAGATTCTGTAATAGATACTCTGATTCAGGCTAGAAAGCCTGTAACTAGAAAAATGTACCATAAGATATGGAAAAAATATATCTGTTGGTGTGAATCTAAAGGATTCCCATGGAACAAGATAAAAATTCCTAAGATTCTATCCTTTCTACAAGAAGGTTTGGAGAAAGGATTATCTGCAAGTTCTCTGAAGGGACAGATCTCTGCTTTATCTGTTTTACTTCACAAAAGGCTGGCAGCTGTGCCAGACGTTCAAGCGTTTGTTCAGGCTCTGGTTAGAATCAAGCCTGTTTACAGACCTTTGACTCCTCCCTGGAGTCTTAATCTAGTTCTTTCAGTTCTTCAAGGGGTTCCGTTTGAACCCTTACATTCCGTAGATATTAAGTTATTATCTTGGAAAGTTTTGTTTTTGGTTGCTATTTCTTCTGCTAGAAGAGTTTCTGAGTTATCTGCTCTGCAGTGTTCTCCGCCCTATCTGGTGTTCCATGCAGATAAGGTGGTTTTGCGTACTAAGCCTGGTTTTCTTCCGAAAGTTGTTTCCAACAAGAATATTAACCAGGAGATAGTTGTACCTTCTTTGTGTCCGAATCCAGTTTCAAAGAAGGAACGTTTGTTACACAATTTGGACGTAGTCCGTGCTCTAAAATTCTATTTAGAGGCCACTAAAGATTTCAGACAAACTTCTTCTTTGTTTGTTGTTTATTCTGGTAAAAGGAGAGGTCAAAAAGCAACTTCTACCTCTCTTTCTTTTTGGCTTAAAAGCATTATCCGATTGGCTTATGAGACTGCCGGACGGCAGCCTCCTGAAAGAATCACAGCTCACTCCACTAGGGCTGTGGCTTCCACATGGGCCTTCAAGAACGAGGCTTCTGTTGACCAGATATGTAAGGCAGCGACTTGGTCTTCACTGCACACTTTTGCCAAATTTTACAAATTTGATACTTTTGCTTCTTCGGAGGCTATTTTTGGGAGAAAGGTTTTGCAAGCCGTGGTGCCTTCCATTTAGGTGACCTGATTTGCTCCCTCCCTTCATCCGTGTCCTAAAGCTTTGGTATTGGTTCCCACAAGTAAGGATGACGCCGTGGACCGGACACACCAATGTTGGAGAAAACAGAATTTATGCTTACCTGATAAATTACTTTCTCCAACGGTGTGTCCGGTCCACGGCCCGCCCTTGTTTTTTTTTTTTTTTTTTAATCAGGTCTGATGAATTATTTTCTCTAACTACAGTCACCACGGTATCATGTGATTTCTCCTATGCATATTTCCTCCTGTACGTCGGTCGAATGACTGGGGTAGGCGGAGCCTAGGAGGGATCATATGACCAGCTTTGCTTTGCTCTTTGCCATTTCCTGTTGGGGAAGAGAATATCCCACAAGTAAGGATGACGCCGTGGACCGGACACACCGTTGGAGAAAGTAATTTATCAGGTAAGCATAAATTCTGTTTTTTTATTTTACTCCCATTAATGAATAGATATAACGTTTTCTTGAGGTATATAAACGTTTATTACATATTGGTGATAAAACTTTATTCTGGGGGCCAGTTTTTCTACATGGCTGACTAGATTTTGCTAGGGATAGTTTTTTAAGGCCCTCTCACTGTGAGTACAGGTTGGGAGGGGCCTGTTTTCGCGCCTAAATTGCGCAGTAGTTTTTGCAGCTTGAGACATCTAGCTTCCCTGAAGGAGTCCCCTGAACATATAGGACCTCTCTAAAGGGTTTTTGTGCCTTCCAAAGTCATTGTATGGGCAGGTAGGGCCACAGTAGAGCTGTGGCAGTTGGTTGTGACTGTTTAAAAAAAGTTTGATCCTGTTTTGAAACTAAGGGGTTAATCATCCATTTGCAAGTGGGTGCAATGCTATTTCAGTTTATTATACACACTGTAAAAATTTCGTAAAATTTACTGCTTTTTTCACTGTTTTGCAGTTTCTGTGATTGTTTTTTTCTCTTAAAGGCACAGTACTGTTTTTATTTTTTGCTTGTTCACAGTTATTAAAGTGTTTTCCAAGCTTGCTGGTCTCATTACTAGTCTGTTTAAACATGTCTGACATAGGGGAAACTCGGTGTTCATTATGTTTAGAAGCCATTGTGGAACCCCCTCTTAGAATGTGTACCAAATGCACTGATTTTACTATAGATTACAAAGACCATATTCTGGCTTTAAAAAATTTATCACCAGAAGAAATTGACAAGGAGGAAGTTATGCCTAACTCTCCCCACGTGTCAGAACCTATAAATCCCGCTCAGGGGACGCCAAGTACATCTAGCGCGCCCATTGCGTATACCTTGCAAGACATGGCGGCAGTTATGAATCATACCCTTACAGAGGTATTATCTAAACTGCCAGGATAGCAAGGAAAGCGAGACAGCTCTGGGACTAGAATAAATACAGAGCTCTCTGACGCTTTAGTGGCTATGTCTGATACACCCTCACAATGTACTGAAGCTGAAGCAGGGGAGCTTCAATCTGTAGGTGATTTTTCTGATTCAGGGAAGATACTTCAACCTGATTCTGATATGTCTACATTTAAATTTAAGCTTGAGCACCTCCGCGTATTGCTCAGGGAGGTCTTGGCAACTCTGGACAACTGTGACACTATTGTAGTCCCAGAGAAATTATGTAGATTGGATAAATACTATGCAGTACCTACTTACACTGATGTTTTTCCAATCCCTAAAAGGTTTTCTGAAATTATTACTAAGGAATGGGATAGACCAGGTGTTCCGTTCTCTCCCCCTCCTGTTTTTAAAAAGATGTTTCCTATAGACGCCGCTACACAGGACTTATGGCAGACGGTCCCTAAGGTGGAGGGAGCAGTTTCTACTCTAGCTAAGAGTACCACTATCCCTGTCGAGGACAGTTGTGCTTTTCTAGATCCAATGGATAAAAAATTAGAGGGTTACCTTAAGAACATTTTTATTCAACAAGGTTTTATTCTCCAGCCTCTTGCATGCGTTGCCCCAGTCACTGCTGTTGCGGATTTCTGGTTTGAGTCTCTAGAGGAGGCTCTACAGGTTGAAACCCCTTTGGAAGATATTATTGACAAGCTTAAGGCTCTTAAGCTAGCCAATTTATTTGTCTCTGACACCGTTGTTCATTTAACCAAGCTAACGGCTAAAAATTCAGGTTTTGCTATTCAGGCGCATAGGGCGCTATGGCTTAAATCCTGGTCAGCTGACGTGACTTCAAAGTCTAAACTTCTCAACATTCCCTTCAAAGGACAGACCCTATTCGGACCTGGACTGAAGGAGATCATTTCTGACATCACTGGAGGAAAAGGTCACGCCCTTCCTCAAGACAGGTCCAACAAATTAAGGACCAAACAGTCTAGTTTTCGTCCCTTTCGAAACTTCAATAGTGGCGCAGCTTCAACTTCCTCTAACACAAAACAAGAGGGAACTTTTGCCCAGTCTAAACCGGTCTGGAGACCTAACTAGGCTTGGAACGAGGGGAAACAGGCCAAAAAGCCTGCTGCTGCCTCTAAGACAGCATGAAGGAGCAGCCCCCGATCCGGAAACGGATCTAGTAGGGGGCAGACTCTCTCTCTTCGCCCAAGCTTGGACAAGAGATGTCCAGGATCCCTGGGCATTGGAAATTGTGTACAAGGGTTATCTTCTGGAATTCAAAACCTCTCCCCCAAAAGGGAGATTTCATCTCTCACTTTTATCTGCAAACCAGATAAAGAGAGAGGCATTCTTACATTGTGTTCAAGACCTCCTAGTTATGGGAGTGATCCACCCAGTTCCGCAGGAGGAACAGGGACAGGGCTTCTATTCAAATCCGTTTGTAGTTCCCAAAAAAGAGGGAACATTCAGACCAATCTTAGATCTCAAGATCTTAAACAAATTTCTCAGAGTTCCATCCTTCAAGATGGAGACTATTCGAACCATCCTTCCTATGATCCAGGAGGGTCAATATATGACTACCGTAGACTTAAAGGATGCTTACCTTCACATCCCGATACACAAGGATCATCATCGTTTTCTCAGGTTTGCCTTTCTAGACAGGCACTACCAGTTTGTGGCTCTTCCCTTTGGGTTGGCCACGGCACCAAGAATCTTTACAAAGGTTCTAGGGTCCCTTCTAGCGGTCCTAAGGCCGCGGGGTATAGCAGTAGCCCCTTACTTAGACGACATTCTGATACAGGCGTCGACTTTTCAAATTGCCAGGTCCCACACGGACAGTGTTCTGGCATTTCTGAGGTTCCATGGGTGGAAGGTGATTGAAGAAAAGACTTCTCTATCACCTCTAACAAAAGTTTCATTCCTAGGGACTCTGATAGATTCGGTAAAAATGAAGATTTACCTAACGAAGGCCAGATTGTCAAAACTTCTAGACTCTTGCCGTATTCTTTATTCCACTTCTTGTCCTTCAGTGGCTCAGTGTATGGAAGTAATCGGTTTAATGGTAGCGGCAACGGACATAGTACCGTTTGCCCGCCTACATCTCAGACCGCTGCAACTTTGCATGCTCAGTCAGTGGAATGGGGATTACACAGATTTGTCCCCTCTACTAAATCTGGATCAAGAAACCAGGGATTCTCTTCTCTGGTGGCTATCTCGGGTCCATCTGTCCAAGGGGATGAGCTTCCGCATGCCAGATTGGACTATAGTAACGACAGATGCCAGCCTTCTGGGCTGGGGTGCAGTCTGGAACTCCCTGAAGGCTCAGGGCTCGTGGACTCAGGAGGAGGCACTCCTTCCGATAAACATTCTGGAACTAACAGCGATATTCAATGCTCTTCAGGCTTGGCCTCAGCTAGCTGCGGTCAGGTTCATCAGATTTCAGTCGGACAACATCACGACTGTAGCCTATATCAACCATCAGTGGGGAACAAGGAGCCCCCTGGCAATGTTGGAGGTTTCAAAGATAATTCTATTGGTCAGAGGTTCACTCTTGCCATCTCTCAGCTATCCATATCCCAGGAGTAGAGAACTGGGAGGCGGATTTTCTAAGTTGGCAGACTTTTCATCCGGAGGAGTGGGAGCTCCATCCGGAGGTATTTTCCCAGCTGATTCAACTATGGGGCAAACCAGAACTGGATCTCAAGCCGTCTCGTCAGAACACCAAACTTCCTTGTTACGGGTCCAGGTCAAGGGATCCCCAGGCAGCACTGATAGATGCTCTAGCAGCGCCCTGGTCCTTCAGCCTGGCTTATGTGTTTTCACAGTTTCCTCTGTTCCCTCGGCTGATTGCCAAGATCAAGCAGGAGAGAGCTTCGGTGATTTTGATAGCTCCTGCGTGGCCACGCAGGACTTGGTATGCAGATCTGGTTGACATGTCATCCTTTCCACTATGGACTCTAACGCTGAGGCAGGACCTTCTACTTCAAGGTCCCTTCAAACATCCAAATCTAATTTCTCTGCGTCTGACTGCTTGGAGATTAAACGCTTGATTTTATCAAAGCGTGGTTTTTCTGAGTCGGTATTGATACCTTAATTCAGGCTCAAAAGCCTGTCACCAGGAAAATCTATCATAAGATATGGTGTAAATATCTTCATTGGTGTGAATCCAAGGGTTACTCATGGAGTAAAGTCAGGATTCCCAGGTTATTGTCTTTTCTCCAAGAAGGATTGGAGAAGGGATTGTCAGCTAGTTCCTTAAAGGGACAGGTTTCTGCTCTGTCTATTCTTTTGCACAAGCGTCTGGCGGATTTTCCAGACGTTCAGTCGTTCTGTCAGGCTTTAGTTAGAATCAAGCCTGTGTTTAAACCTGTTGCTCCACCATTGAGTTTAAATTTAGTTCTGAAAGTTCTTCAAGGGGTTCCGTTTGAACCTCTGCATTCCATAGATATCAAGCTTTTATCTAGGAAAGTTATGTTTTTGGTAGCTATCTCTTCGGCTCGAAGAGTTTCAGAGTTATATGCATTGCAGTGTGATTCCCCTTATCTGGTCTTCCATGCAGATAAGGTAGTTTTGCGTTCCAAACCTGGGTTTCTTCCTAAGGTGGTATCTAATAAGAATATCAATCAGGAGATTGTTGTTCCGTCACTGTGTCCTAATCCTTCTTCAAAGAAGGAACGTCTATTACACAATCTTGACTTGGTTTGTGCTTTAAAGTTTTATTTACAAGCTACTAAAGATTTTCGTCAAACATCTGCATTGTTTGTTGTCTACTCTGGACAGAGGAAAGGCCAAAAGGCTTCAGCAACTTCTCGTTCTTTTAAGTTAAGAAGTATAATCCGCTTAGCTTATTAGACTGCTGGCCAGCAGCCTCCTGAAAGAATTACAGCTCATTCCACTAGAGCGGTGGCTTCCACATGAGCTTTTAAAATTGAGGCTTCTGTTGAACAGATTTGTAAGGCGGCGACTTGGTCTTCGCTTCATACTTTTTCTAAATTCTACAAATTTGATACTTTTGCTTCTTCGGAGGCTATTTTTGGGAGAAAGGTCTTACAGGCAGTGGTGCCTTCCGTTTAAGCGCCTGCCATGTCCCTCCCTTCATCCGTGTCCTATAGCTTTGGTATTGGTATCCCACAAGTAATGGATGAATCCGTGGACTGGATACACCTTACAAGAGAAAACAAAATTTATGCTTACCTGATAAATTTATTTCTCTTGTGGTGTATCCAGTCCTCGGCCCGCCCTGTCATTTTAAGCTAGGTGTTTTTTATTTTTTAAACTACTTTCTCTTGCTTGTCTTCGGTCGAATGACTGGGAGGTGGCAGTTAGGGGAGGAGCTATATAGGAGCTATATAGACAGCTCTGCTGTGGGTGATCCTCTTGCAGCTTCCTGTTGGGAAGGAGAATATCCCACAAGTAATGGATGAATCCGTGGACTGGATACACCACAAGAGAAATAAATTTATCAGGTAAGCATAAATTTTGTTTTTTAAGCAGAGCAAGTTTGCTCTGGTTTTCTTTGGGGTTTAGCCGTAGTCCATGTCAGTCTCTTCAGTAGAGCAAGGGGTGGCTTTTAAGCATTTGGTAACTTGTGGGGTATAATCCCCACTGGGCCTCCCAAGTAATTTCATGCTTCCCTTGGTTGAAAGTTTGAGTAAGTTTACTAAGCCTTTTCTTTTTTCCACAGGTCCATGTGAGGTAGGAAGTCCCCTCTCATACCATGTGAGCTGTCCTGCTGCCAGACAGGTTTTTGAGGTAAGTGCCTATTTCTTTCCCTATTTTGGTATAAGAGAATTTGACACTTTGACAGTTAATTCTGTCTAAATATACAATCAGCCTTCTAGGTTAACGGTTTTATTGTATGGCAGTTTTCCAGGCACTGGGGATGTTTGGAGGCTCATTTTATTATGTTTTCACTTTGGTGTAGATGTTTTTTCTTTGTGTATTAATGGCTACCGGGAGGTTTGTTAGGTAACACCCACAATAGGCGTGCATATCTGAGATAGCAAGGACGTTTTTGGCGCCCTTTTTAGCGGTTTCCTGTTGTTCCTGGATGTTGCAGCTCTGTTGCATGGCTCCTCAGAGGTTGTTCATCGTTCTGTCCGGTGCGGCTTTGTGGGGGTCCGGATCATTTTCTGTCTTGGTTTTCCGGTAGGAAGGAGGTTAGGTAGACACCTCAGCAGAACTTGCTGAGGTGTGGAGGTTGCCTGTTGTTTTTTTGTGGGACTGCTGCTCTGTTTATATTTAAGTTTCTGTCTGAATTTCAGGGACTATAAAGTTTGTCTCTTTGCATTCATTTTATGAGAAATTGTTGCTGCAAGATTTATTGTACAGTTTTAAAATTTAAAGGGACGTAACGTATTTTTTGTTTCATTAAAATTCTGTTTTGAACTTAGAATTTTTTATTGATTAAGGTTTTTTTCATTTGGAATAAGATGGACTAAGAGGCCCTGCAAACTTGCTTCTTCTCTATGTTTAAATACTAATGTTGAGCCTCCTATCCCTTTTTGTTCCTCTTGTATTGAGAGAACACTACATTACAAGGATAGACTTTTTGATTCTGAGCCTTCATTGTCTAGGGCGGATGTTGTTCAGGAGTCTCCTGTTCGCGCTAATCCGTAACTTTATCCTCAAACGTCCCAATCTTCTGCAGTGCCCTGTGTTTTGTCTCAGGTTGGTTTTTCCTTTCAGGATATGGCTACCCATATATCCTCGGCAGTATCTGAGGCTTTTGTCTGCTTATCCTATGTTGCAGGGGAAGCGCAAGAGGAAGTATAAGGTTTCTGATTCTGTTGCAATTGTGTCTAGTGTTTCTTCTCATAAGTCTCAGGAGTAAGATACTTCAGTAGCATCTGAGGGGGAGATCTCAGATTCTGATAGTGTTAATCCTTGTTGTGAACCTTATGTTGTTTCCTTTAGGTTTAAGCTAGAGCACCTCCGTTTGTTGCTGAAGGAGATTTTGACTACCTTGGATGACTCTGAGGCATCAGTCATGGCTATTCCTAAGAAATCTAGTAAACTTAAATACGTTTTTTGATGTCCCTTCCTCTGAAGTTTTTCCTATACCAGATCGTGTTTCAGATATTATTGCACGAGAATGGGAGAAGCCTGGGATTCCTTTTTCCCCTTCTCCAATTTTTAGGAAGATGTTTCCTGTTGCTGATTCTATTAAGGAATCTTGGCAGATGGCTCCTAAGGTGGAGGGAGCTGTTTCCACTCTGACCAAGAGGACCACTATTCCTATTGAGGACAGCTGTTCCTTTAAATATCCTATGGATAAGAAGTTGGACGCTTTGTTTAAAAAGATTTATGTTCACCAGGGGTATCAATGGCAACCGGCTGCATTTATTGCTATGGTTACTAGTGTGGCAGCATATTGGTTTGATGCATTGTCTGGTTCTATTCAGCAAGATACTCCTCTTGAAGAAATTCAAGATAGAAATCAAGGCTTTGAAGTTGGCTAATTCCTTAATTGCAGATGCTTCTCTACAGGTCATCAAGTTGGGATCTAAAATTTCTGTTTTTGCCATTTTAGCTTGCAGAGCGTTATGGTTAAAATCCTGGCCTGCAGATGTCTCCTCTAAATCTTAGCTTTTGTCTATTCCTTACAAAGGTAAGACCTTGTTTGGGCCGGGTTTGGCTGAGATTATTTCTGATTTTACGGGAGGGAAGGGGCATTCTCTTCCTCAGGATAAAAGAAATAAACAGAAGGGTCGGTAGAGTAATTTTTGTTTCTTTCGTAACTTCTCTGGTAAATCTTCCTCTTCTTCCTCCAAGCAGGAACAGTCCAAGCCATCTTGGAAGACAAATCAATCTTGGAATAAGGGGAAGCAGTCCAGGAAGCCTGTTGCTGACTCAAAATCAGCATGAAGGGTCTGCCCCCGATCTGGGAATGGATCTTGTGGGGGGCAGACTCCTCTTTCTTCGATCAAGTTTGGGTTTGAGATGTTCAGGATCCCTAGTAGATATCGTGTCCCAGTGTTAAAAACTGGAGTTCAAGAATTTTCCTCCCAGAGACAGGTTTCTTCTCTCCAGGTTATCTGTAAACCAGTCTTGCTCTTGCGTTCCTTCCTCGGCCGTCAGTGGCTCAGTGCATGGAGGTTATTGGTCTGATGGTTTCAGTCATGGACATTAGTCAGTTTGCTCGGTACCATCTCAGACCTCTGCAGTTATGCTTGCTCAGGCAGTGGAACGGGGATTATGCGGATCTATCTCCAAAGATTGTTCTAGATTAGATGTCCAGAGATTCTCTTCCATGGTGGTTGTCTCAGGGAACTTGCTTTCGCAGACCTGCGTGGGTGATTGTATCCACGTATGCCAGTTTGCTGGGCTCGGCTGCTGTCTGGGGTTCATTAGAGTCTCAGGGTCTATGGACTCGGGAGGAGTCGGTTCTTCCACTTAATGTTTTGGAACTGAGAGCAGTTTTCAATACTCTTCTATCCTGGCCTCAGCTAGCTTCAACCCAGTTCATCATGTTTCAGTCGGACAACATAATGTCAGTGGCTTACATCAATCATCAGGGAGGATCTCTGAGTTCCTTGATCATGACAGAGGTAGCCAAGATTATTCGGTGGGCAGAGATTCACAACTGTTGTCTGTCTGCTATCCACATTCCAGGGGTGGACAATTGGGAAGCAGATTTTCTGACAGACCTTTCATCTGGGGGAGTGGGAACTTTATCCAGAGGTATTTTCCAGCTCGATTCTCATTGCTCTGCTTGGCCTCACATATTCTAGTTTGCAGATCTGGTGGAGATGCCGTTAAGGAAGGACCTTCTTCTGCAGGGTCCCTTCCTTCATCCAAATCTCGTTTCTCTGAAGCTGACTGCTTGGAGATTAAACGCTTGGTTTTTCTGAGTCAGTCATTGAGACTATGATTCAGGTTCGGAAGTCTGTGACTAAGAAGATTTATTGTAAGATTTGGCATAAATATTTGTATTGGTGTGAATCCAAAGGCTACTCGTGGAGTAGAGTTAAGATTCCTAGGATTTTGTCTTTTCTCCAGTAGGGTTTGGAGAAAGATTTATCTGCTAGTACCCTGAAGGGTCAAATTTCTGCTTTAACTATTTTATTGCACAAGTGCCTGGCGGATGTGCCAGATGTTCATTCTTTTTTGTCAGGCCTTGGTTAGAATTCGGCCTGTGTTTAAGTCTACTACTCCACCTTTGGTTCTTAGAGTCTTAATTTGGTTCTTAGAGTCATTCAACACGCTCCGTTTGAACCTATGCATTTTTTGGATATTAAGATGTTATCTTAGAAGGTTTTGTTTCTGGTGGCTATTGCTTCGGCTCGAAGAGTTTCGGAGCTTTCAGCCTTACAGTATGAATCGCCTTTTCTTATTTTTCAGTCTGATAAGGTAGTTCTGCGTACTGCCTTGGGTTTTCTTCCCAAGGTTGTTTCTGATAAGAATATTAATCAAGAGATTGTTGTTCCTTCTTTGTGTCCTAATCCTTCTTCTCATAAGGAGCGTTTGTTGCACAAACTGGATGTGGTTCGTGCATTGAAATATTATTTGCAGGCGATTAAGGATTTTCGCCAGTCTTCTTTATTTGTTGTCTTTTCTGGGAAGCGTAAGGGTAAGAAAGCTTTTGCTACTTCTCTTTCTTTTTGGTTGAGGAGAGTTATTCGCTTGGCATATTAGACTGCTGGTCAGCAGCCTCCTGAGAGAATCACGGCTCATTCCACGAGGGCCGTTTCATCTTCCTGGGCTTTTAAAAAATGGAGCTTCTGTAGTTCAGCTTTGCAAGGCTGCGACTTGATCATCTTTGCATACTTTTTCTAAATTTTACAAATTTGATACTTTTGCTTCAGCAGAGACTTCTTTTGGGAGAAGGTTTTTCAAGCAGTGGTGCCTTATGTTTAGGTTAACTGTCCCTCCCTTATCATCCCTGTTCTCTAGCTTGGGTATTGGTTCCCAACAGTAATTAAGATGATCCGTCATTAGAAAGAAAACATATTTCATGCTTACCTGATAAATGTCTTTCTGTCATGTAATTGGCAAGAGTCCATGAGCTAGTGACATATGGGATATACAATCCTACCAGGAGGGGCAAAGTTTCCCAAACCTCAAAATGCCTATAAATACACCCCTCACCACACCCACAATTCAGTTTTACAAACTTTGCCTCCTATGGAGGTGGTGAAGTAAGTTTGTGCTAAGATTTCTATGTTGATATGCGCTTCTCAGCATTGTTGAAGCCCGATTCCTCTCAGAGTACAGCGAATGTCAGAGGGACGTGAAGGGAGTATCACTTATTTTAATACAATGATTTCCCTAACGGGGTTCTATTTCATAGGTTCTCTGTTATCGGTCGTAGAGATTCATCTCCTACCTCCCTTTTCAGATTGACGATATACTCTCAATTTACCATTACCTCTACTAATAACTGTTTTAGTACTGGTTTGGCTATCTGCTATGTGTGGATGGGTGTCTTTGGGTAAGTATGTTTTTATTACTTAAGACACTCTCAGGTATGGTTTGGCACTTTATGCAATTATATAAAGTTCTAAATATATGTATTGTACTTATATTTGCCATGAGTCAGGTTCCTGTATTTCCTTCTGCAGACTGTCAGTTTCATATTTGGGAATGTAAACTGTTTAAGAAATTTATTTCTTACCTGGGGTTTAGTCTTTTTTTCAATTTGACTACTTTTTGCAATTGCGGGTGTTAGGCCCGCGGGTGCGTCAAATGCTAGACTTTATTGCGTCATTTTTGGCGCAATCTTTTTTGGCGTGAAAAAATACGTTTATGACGCAACTTCGTAATTTCCGGCGTCATACGTGACGCCGAGACCTTTCACGCGGCGGCGTCATTAGTGACGCAAGTGTGTCATTTCCGGTAATTTTTGGCGCCAAAAAAGTTTACGTTACGTTGTGCGTCATACTTGGCGCCAATTTTTTTTCATTATTTCAATACCCCATTGATGTTAGCCTCCTGCTTTCTTCTCTATCAAGAGGCCTATGCTTTTGCATTTTTTCCCATTCCTGAAACTGTCATTTAAGGAAATAGATCATTTTGCTTTATATGTTGTTTTTTTCTTTTACATTGAGCAAGATGTCCCAATCCGATCCTGTCTCTGAAGTTTCTGCTGGAACATTGCTGCCTGACATCGGTTCTACCAAAGCTAAGTGCATTTGTTGTAAAATTGTAGAAATGATTCCACCGAATGTCATTTGTAATTGTTGTCATGATAAACTTTTACATGCAGATAGTGTTTCTATCAGTAATAGTACATTGCCAGTTGCAGTTCCTTCAACTTCTAATGTGCATGATATACCTGTATATTTTAAAGAATTTGTTTTTGAATCTATTATGAAGGCTTTGTCTGCATTTCCACCTTCTAATAAACGTAAAAGGTCTTTTAAAACTTCTCATTTAGCTGATGAAATTTCAAATGACCAACAACATAATAATTCATCCTCTTCTGTTTCAGATAGATCCTCAGCAGAAGATCTTTCCTCAGATATTGACACTGACAAATCTACATATTTATTTAAAATAGAGTATATGCGTTCTTTATTAAAAGAAGTGTTAATTACTTTGGATATTGAGGTAACCAGTCCTATTGACGTTCAGTCTAATAAACGTTTAAATGCTGTTTTTAAACCTCCTGTGGTTTCGACAGGTGTTTTTCCCATACCTGAGGCTATTTCTGATATGATTTCTAGGGAATGGACTAAGCCAGGTACTTCCTTTATTCCTTCTTCAAGGTTTAAGAGATTGTATCCTTTACCAGCAAAATCTATAGAGTTTTGGGAAAAGATCCCCAAAATTGATGGGGCTATTTCTACTCTTGCTAAACGTACCACTATTCCTATGGAAGATAGCACTTCCTTTAAGGATCCTTTAGATAGGAAGCTTGAATCTTATCTAAGGAAGGCCTATTTATATTCAGGTCATCTTCTCAGACCTGCTATTTCTTTGGGTGATGTTGCGGCTGCATCAACTTTCTGGTTGGAAAATTTAGCGCAACATGAATTGGATTCTGACATATCAAGCATTGTTTACTTACTGCAACATGCTAATCATTTTATTTGTGATGCCATTTTTGATATTATCAAAATTGATGTTAGATCCATGTCTTTAGCTGTATTAGCTAGAAGAGCTTTGTGGCTTAAATCTTGGAATGCTGATATGACATCTAAATCTAGATTACTATCTCTTTCTTTCCAAGGTAATAATTTATTTGGTTCTCAGTTGGATTCTATTATTTCAACTATCACTGGAGGAAAAGGAGTTTTTTTGCCTCAGGATAAAAAACCTAAGGGTAAATCTAAGGCTTCTAACCGTTTTCGTTCCTTCCGTCAGAATAAGGAACAAAAACTCAATCCTCCTCCCAAGGAATCTGCTTCCAGTTGGAAGCCTTCCTCAAATTGGAATAAATCCAAGCCATTTAAGAAACCAAAGTCTGCCCCTAAGTCCGCATGAAGGTGCGGCCCTCATTCCAGCTCAGCTGGTAGGGGGCAGATTAAGGTTTTTCAAGCATTTTTGGATAAAATCTGTCCAAAATCATTGGATTCAGAGCATTGTCTCTCAAGGGTATCGAATAGGATTCAAAGTAAGACCTCCTGTGAGAAGATTTTTTCTCTCACACATTCCTGTAAATCCATTAAAAGCTCAGGCTTTTCTGAAGTGTGTTTCAGACCTGGAGTCTTCAGTGGTAATCATGCCAGTTCCTCCTCAGGAACAAGGTTTGGGGTTTTATTCAAACCTATTCATTGTACCAAAGAAAGAAAATTTGTTCAGACCAGTTCTGGATCTGAAAATTTTGAATCGTTATGTAAGAGTACCAACTTTCAAGATGGTGACTATAAGGACTATTCTGCCTTTTGTTCAGCAAGGACATTATATGTCCACAATAGACTTGCAGGATGCATACCTTCATATTCCGATTCATCCAGAACACTATCAGTTTCTGAGATTCTCTTTTCTAGACAAGCATTACCAATTTGTTGCTCTTCCATTTGGCCTAGCAACAGCTCCAAGAATCTTTTCAAAGGTTCTGGGTGTCCTACTATCTGTAATAAGAGAACAGGGTATTGCAATGTTTCCTTATTTGGAAAATATCTTGGTACTAGCTCAGTCTTTACATACTGCAGAATCTCACACGAATCAACTAGTGTTGTTTCTTCAGAAACATGGTTGGAGGATCAATTTACCAAAAAGTTTCTTGATTCCTCAGACAAGGGTCACCTTTTTAGGCTTCCAGATAGATTCAGTGTCCATGACTCTGTCTCTAACAGACATGAGACGTTTAAAATTGGTTGCAGCCTGCCGGCACCTTCAGTCTCAGTCATTCCCTTCAGTGGCTATGTGCATGGAAGTTTTAGGTCTCATGACAGCAGCTACAGCTTTGTATGCTGAATCAATGGTGCAGGGATTATACAAAGATATCACAATTAATATCCTTGAATCCCGATGTACGACACTCTCTGATATGGTGGATAGATCACCATCGTTTGGTTCAAGGGGCTTCTTTTGTTCGCCCAACCTGGACTGTGATCACAACAGATGCGAGTCTTTCAGGTTGGGGAGCTGTTTGGGGGTCTCTGACAGCACAAGGGGTTTGGAAATCTCAAGAGGCAAGATTACCAATAAATATTTTAGAACTTCGTGCAATTCTCAGGGCTCTTCAGTTCTGGCCTCTGCTAAAGAGAGAACCGTTCATTTCTTTTCAGACAGACAATATCACAACTGTGGCTTATGTCAATCATCAGGGTGGGACTCAGTCCCCAAGCTATGAAAGAAGTATCTCGGATACTTGCTTGGGCGGAATCCAGCTCCTGTCTAATCTCTGCGGTACATATCCCAGGCGTAGACAATTGGGAGGCGGATTATCTCAGCCGCCAGACTTTACATCCAGGGGAGTGGTCTCTCCATCCAGATGTATTTTCTCAGATTGTTCAGATGTGGGGGCTTCCAGAGAGAGATCTCATGGCCTCTCATCTAAACAAGAAACTTCCCAGATACCTGTCCAGGTCCAGGGATGTTAAGGCGGAAGCAGTGGATGCGCTGACACTTCCTTGGTGTTATCAACCTGCTTACATCTTCCCGCCTCTAGTTCTCCTTCCAAGAGTGATTTGCAAAATCATCATGGAACAGTCTTTTGTGTTGCTGGTGGCTCCAGCATGGCCACACAGGTTTTGGTATGCGGATCTGGTTCGGATGTCCAGTTGCCCGCCTTGGCCACTTCCGTTACGGCGGGACCTACTATCTCAAGGTCCGTTCTTCCATCAGGATCTCGAGTCATTATATTTGAAGGTGTGGAAATTGAACGCTTAGTTCTAAGTCATAGAGGTTTCTCTGATTCAGTAATTAATACGATGTTACAAGCTCGTGAATCTGTCTCTAGAAAGATTTATTATAGAGTTTGGAAGACTTACATTTCATGGTGTTCTTCTCATAAATTCTCCTGGCATTCTTTTAGAATTCCTAGAATTTTGCAGTTTCTTCAGGATGGTTTGGATAAGGGTTTGTCTGCAAGTTCCTTGAAAGGACAAATTTCCGCTCTTTCTGTTTTATTTCACAGAAAGATTGCTATACTTCCTGATACAGGCTTTAGTTCGTATTAAGCCTGTCATTAAGTCAATTTCTTCTCCTTGGAGTCTTAATTTGGTTCTGAGGGCTTTACAGGCTCCTCCATTTGAACCTATGCATTCTTTGGACATTAAACTACTTTCTTGGAAAGTGTTGTTCCTTTTGGCTATCTCTTCTGCTAGAAGAGTTTCTGAGCTATCTGCTCTTTCTTGTGAGTCTCCTTTTCTGATTTTTCATTAGGATAAGGCAGTTTTGCGGACTTCTTTTGAATTTTTACCTAAGGTTGTGAATTCTAACAACATTAGTAGAGAAATTGTTGTCCCTTCCTTGTGTCCTAATCCTAAGAATTATCTGGAGAGATCCTTACATTCTTTGAATGTGGTAAGAGCTTTGAAATATTATGTGGAAGCTACTAAAATTTTCAGGAAGACTTCTAGTCTATTTGTTTTATTTTCTGGTCCCAGGAAAGGTCAGAAAGCTTCTGCTATTTCCTTGGCTTCTTGGTTGAAACTTTTGATTCATCAAGCTTATTTGGAGTCGGGTCAAACCCCGCCTCAGAGAATTACAGCTCATTCTTCTAGATCAGTCTCCACTTCATGGGCTTTTAAGAATGAAGCTTCAGTCGATCAGATTTGCAAAGCAGCCACTTGGTCCTCTTTGCGTTGATGTATTTGCTTCTTCGGAAGCAGTTTTTGGTAGAAAAGTTCTTCAGGCAGCTGTTTCAGTTTGATTCTTCTGCTTTTTGATTTAAGTTTTTTTCTTTCAAAAGTGAAAATAAACTTATTTTTGGGTTGTGGATTATTTTCTCAGCGGAATATGGCTGTTTTTGTTTTATTCCCTCCCTCTCTAGTGACTCTTGAGTGGAAGACTCCACATCTTGGGTATTGATATCCCATATGTCACTAGCTCATGGCCTCTTGCCAATTACATGAAAGAAAGCATAATTTATGTAAGAACTTACCTGATAAATTCATTTCTTTCCATGAGGCCCACCCTTTTTATGGTGGTTATGATTTTTTGTATAAAGCACAATTATTTCCAAATTTCCTTTGTTGATGCTTTCTACTCCTTTCTTTATCACCCCACTACTTGGCTATTCGTTAAACTGAATTGTGGGTGTGGTGAGGGGTGTATTTATAGGCATTTTGAGGTTTGGGAAACTTTGCCCCTCCTGGTAGGATTGTATATCCCATGTGTCACTAGCTCATGGACTCTTGCCAATATGAAAGAAATGAATTTATCAGGTAAGTTCTTACATAAATTATGTTTTGTTGACACGGTGAGTCCCTGGCCCGCCCTGTTTTTCAGACAGTTTGCTTTTCTTTAAACTTCAGGCACCTCTGCACCTTAGATTACTTCCTTTCTCCTTTCCCTTTGGTCAAATGACTGGGGATTGTAGGTAGGGGGGGGGAGTGGTATTTAACAGCTTTTGCTTTGGTGCTCTTTGCCTCCTCTTACTGGTCAGGAGTGATATTCCCAGCAGCAATTAAGATGATTTGTGGATAAGAAATAAATGTATCAGGTAAGAATAAATTGTTTTTTTGTATTTTTTTATTTAAATACACTCAGCACCTTCCTGTTATGCTCTGCGCCAAAATCCGTCCCTCCCTTAGCACATCTAAAACAGTTACTACAGTTACTAGTACTGCTTAATTCTGCATTCTGTGGCTCTGCTCACACTGATTGAGCTTTCTATTCACTCCTCTGTGTACCATTGATTCCTGGCAATCAAGTAAGTCACCTAGGTACACTTTGCATAACTCAGCCATACACAGTATTTCCTACTGTAACCCTATAACTGCCAAACAGCTCAGCAGTGATATTCTCTAACTGAACCTGTATGATTTCTGCACTTTTTAATAAACCTCATATTTCCTTTCCCTGGAGCCTCTCTGAGGTTTATATCTCCACATAAAGACCCTCTTTCCCTAGTGCCCCACTGACCTCTACATACCTCATTATACTAGCGATTAGACTGCTGACTCTGCATTTCCCCTGTTAGTCATACGCATACAAGAGAACTCCGATCAGACGTTATATCCCTGCAGATATTTAGTTTTCTCAAAGAAATAAAAACACTAGTTTCTCTGTATATAACGGCCAAGTTGTATATTATCAATCTGATGGTAAGCAGTAGCACAGCCCACAGTGGATATTTAACACAGGAAAAAGACAATGATAATTATGGGGGAAAGGTTTAAACCTTAGCTGCCCTTTTTACTACATGTACTAAGGTATTATGTGCTTGCAGCATCTCTGCCTACAGTTTGAATATGACAATTCTTGCCAAATGTACCTTATAAAATGGAACTCCCCAAGACAGCACTTTGACATGTAACTACTTAAAATACCTTCATGAACATTGATTAAAAGCTTTATTTGTTGTTCAAAATTCAAGTATATAATTGAATTACAAAATAATATTTTTGTTGATGGAGTTCTTTTTTAATGTTAACCATCACCCAGAGTGGAAAATCTACTTTCACTTTTAAGGTAAAATTACTAAATGTTTGTTTTTGTATTTTCTTTTGAATTTTTGTAGGATAGTGGGGACTATCCATTAACCATGGCCGGCCCTCAGTGGAAGAAATTCAAATACAGTTTTTGTGAGTTCATTGGAGTATTGGTCCGACAGTGTCAGTACAGCATTATATATGATGAGTATATGATGGATACTGTAATTTCTCTTCTCACTGGACTTTCTGACTCACAAGTTCGAGCATTTCGACACACAAGCACTTTAGCAGGTTTGTTTGCTAGTTGTATTCTACAAATAAGTCACAACATTTCAGTAAACATAAAAAATATCTTACTTTTGATCAGCTTTGTCTTTGTCAATCTTAAAGGGACACTGAACCCAAATGTTTTCTTTCGTAATTCAGATAGAGCATGCAATTTAAGCAACTTTCTAATTTACGCCTATTATCAATTTTTATTTGTTCTCTTGCTATCTTTATTTTTTAAAAGAAGGCATCTAAACGAAGGAGCCAGACATTTTTGGTTCGGAACACCGGACAGCACTTAATTATTGGTGGGTGAATGTATGGCCAGTCAGCAAGAACAACCCAGGTTGTGAATCAAAAATGGGCTGGCATCTAAACTTACATTCTTGCTTTTCAAATAAAGATACCAAGAGAATGAAGAAATTTGATAATAGGAGTAAATTAAAAAGTTGCTTAAAATTGCATGCTCTTTTCAAATCACAAATTAAAAAAATTGGGTTCAGTGTTCCTTTAAAGCTCTCACTAGTAAATAACACTATTTCCTCTTTAAACCAATTTTTCTTCAGCAGTTAGCCATGCAAATCCATAATGTTCTTATAAATGTGTAAATAAGCTTTGCACCACATTTCTAGCAAAAGCAATGTTTTGGGATATGTGGTTATTTTCCAAAAATGTATTTGACTTGACACATGATATTCATTATTTCCATCTTAATATGGGAAGAGTCCACAGCTGCATTCATTGTGGAAAATACTGAAGCTGGCCACCAGGAGGAGGCAAAGACACCCCAGCCAAAGGCTTAAATACCTCCCCCACTTCCTCATAACCTCAGTCATTCTTTGGCTTTTGTCACAGGAGGTTGGCAGAGAAGTGTTAGATTTCGGAGTAGTCTCTTATGGAGGGTAGAACTCTTCGAGATAGGACTGGAGTTTTAAGTAGTCATGTCAGCCTCTCAGTGAGAGCATGGTTGAAAGTTCGAGTCCTGAGATGAAGGGAGAGTCTTATCTGAAAAATCATCCCGAGTCATATTAACAGCTCCATAGGCAATCGGCGTTGACGTGTTTCGCTGTCTGCTTTCTTCACTCCAGTCCATGTCAAAAGCGATGCTACTATCTGTCACACTTGAAGGGCCGGGTTCCTGTTCTACGGCGTAGATTCTGGTAAGATTGTTTCATATTTTATACATGTATGATAACGCAAGAAAACAGGGTCACAGTGTGACTCCTTTTATCTGTATAGAATCAATTGTTAATATCTCCTGAGGGGGATTATTGAACAGGAGGGAATAATCATATATGTTTATTTGATTTTTTGCTGCTTTTATGTGTGAGATGTTATGGGCTCATAGGCTGTTATGGAATATACGGGTTTCACTTTCACTTTCACTTTGAGAGCCATGCAGCTTACAAGCTTGGCACACTTTCTCATAGCAAGGACGGTCCTGCATTGTGCACCATGTGATTCATTCCCTTTTTTCCTGACCGGGTGTCTATCAGAGAGAAGTCATAAATCTCTGTACTCTCTGGGTCATAGGAGGTGGTGAGTGCCCAAGCCATTGGGGTCTAAGGTTGTCTTTTTTTTTTGGAATAAAGTAAGATGTTTTATTTCTCTAGTTCTCCTGGTTATTGCAGTAGCGATGGTGGATTCTGTTACTTTAGAGGGCACTCCCTCTATTCCTAATGAGTAATTCCTGTTTATAAAGTGAGGAGGCCTTAGTTCCGCCCTCTCAATTATGTTCCATATGCCTTGATAATGTGATAATATCGATCATGTTTGATACCACAGAGCCGTCCACCTCTGAGGAGCTGTCATCCAATGAGGTGCGTACCCTACATTTTTTTTCTACACATGCAGTTTTCCCGTAGCATTGCTGATCCTCCATCTGGAGGGGGCCTTTTTTTTCACCAGACGTTACTGCGCAGTTCAGATGGCGGTGTCTGTGGCCTTTAATTCTTTACCTCGCTCTGCAAAGCGAAATGTTACATATTGCACTCCTTCCCAGAGTACATCAGATAATTTATTGGATTTAACTAAGGGGTTATCCAAGGATGAAGTTCTTTGAGACTTCAGAGTATGAAGATTCTGGGGCGGAGTCTGCTGACTTTAGTTTAGGAATTTGTGCCTTCTTCTAAAGGAAGTTTTTGGAGTTTGAGGACAGCGTGTTATCTTATCCTTCCCTGCTCCTGTTAAATGGCGAACATTATTAAGAATGAATGGGACAGGATTGGATTCCTTTTCCCCTCTTCTCCCTTTTAACAAATTGTCCCCAGTCCTGGACTCTCAATGGAGTTGTGAGGTTCCGTCCCTAAATGGGATGGCGTTATCTTCACCCTTGCTAAACGTACTACTATCCCGCTTGCGGGTAGTTCTTCGTTTGAAGAGCCCATGGATAAATGATGGAAACTCTGTTAAGAAAGATGTTTCAACATACGGGATACTTGTTTCAACCGGCGGCGGCTGTTGTCGCGGTTACTGGAGAAACTACCTTCTGGTGTGACTCCTTTTAAGATTTGATCGGGGTGGAGGATTCCCTTGACGTTACTCAAACGATTTACGGCTTTGAGGGTTGTTAATTCTTTTATCTGTACTGCTATTAGTGCCAGGGTGCCAGGAATCAGACTGAGACGAGAAGTGCAAAAATAATCACACCTTTATTCATAGCAAAAAAATAATAAAAATTCCACAAGTCAAACAACAAGCCAGGAGTCAAAACCAGAGCTGGTAGTCAGACAAGCCGAGTCAGGAGCCAAAGCGAATAGTTAGACCAGCCGGAATCAGGAACAAGGAAAATAGCAGAGTCAGGAACATGCCAGGGATCAGGAACCAGGAAGGACGTCAGGCAGCCAGGTAATACACAGGAACTCTCACAAACAGGTCTGAGACAACGCAAAGGCAAAGCATACTGAACAGAGGCCTTTTAAATAATAAGTGATGACATCACAAATCTGAGACTGCATCCTGTCTCACATGGATGATGCACACCAGTCTGGCCATAAAAGGAAGTGTAGGAAATGAGCAGCACCCCCCCCCCCCCCCCCCCACAATGCACCATAGTCAGGAAGAGAGGTGAGTAAAATGGCTGCCAGCAGCACATGGAAAACACAACAGGGAAAAAACCCTGACAGTACCCTCCCCTCAACGACCCCTCCCTCGCGGGAGAACAAAAGGCTTATTGGGGAAACGGTCATGGAAGGCACGGAGGGGAGCAGGAGCATGAACATCCGAGGAGGGAACCCAAGAACGCTCCTCCGGACCGTAGTGCCTCCAGTGAACCAAATACTGTACATGGCCCCTGGACATACGAGAGTCAATAATGCTGCTGACCTCATACTCCTCATGGTTGTCAACAAAGATAGGATGGGGACGAGGCAACACAGTGGTAAACCGATTACAAACCAATGGTTTCAAGAGGGAGACATAAAAAACATTGGAGATGCGCATAGCAGGAGGAAGGTCGAGTGTAGACCACAGGATTAACCCGTCGGAGTGTTCGAAAAGGACCAACATAACAGGGAGCCAATTTATTGGAAGGCACACGAAGGTTCAAGTTGCGGGAGGACAGCCAAACTCTCTCACCAACCTGGTAGGAAGGTGCGGGCAGATGCCTACGATCAGCCTGGAATTTTTGGCGCTGCATAGAACGATGAAGGCAATCCTGAATCTGCACCCATGTGGAACGGAGTTGCTGGAGATGCTCCTCCAAAGCCAGAATACCCTGAGATATGAATGAATCGGGCAACAAGGATGGTTGAAACCCATAATTCGCCATGAACGGGGATAACTTGGAGGAAGCATTAATATAACTATTACGAGCAAACTCTGCCCAAGGTAACAGTTCAGACCAATTATTGTGGTGATCTGAGACATAGAAACGGAGGAACTGTTCCAGAGCTTGATTAGACCATTCCGCAGCCCCATTGGATTGAGGGTGAAATGCTGAGGAGAAGGAAAGCTGGATCCCCATTTGAGCACAAAAGGAATGCCAAAATCTGGAGACAAACTGGCTACCCCGGTTCGACACTACATGGGTTACCCAAGGAGATAAACGGAAGACCTCCCGGGCAAAAATCGAAGCAAGCTCCTGAACGGTAGGCAGCTTCATCAAGGGAATGCAATGTGACATTTTAGAAAAACAGTCAACCACCATAAGGATAACAGTATTGCCATTGGAAACAGGGAGCTCGACAATGAAGTCCATGGAAAGATGTGTCCAAGGAAGCTCACCATTAGCAATAGGTTGAAGAAGACCCACAGGAAGACGTTGAGGAGTCTTATTCTGTGCACAAACTGAGCAGGAGGCAACATATGCAGCAATATCAGAATAAAGACCTGGCCACCAGATTTCTCGAGTGACAGACCAAATCATTTGGTTCTTGCCTGGGTGACCTGGGGCTTTAGGATAGTGGTAAGTGTGCAAAAGTTTAGTTCGAAGATTCTCAGGAACAAAACACCACTAGGTTTCTTAGGAGGTGCATTGGTTTGTGCAGCTAGGATCTCCTCCCCCAAGGGAGAAGTGAAATTAGTACGTATGGTAGCCAAAATATGGTCAGGAGGTATAACAGGAGTAGGTACAGACTCCTCCTTGGACAGAGGCAAAAATTGTCGAGAGAGGGCATCAGCCCTAACATTCTTACTACCAGGCAGGTAGGAGACCACATTATTAAACCGAGACAAAAATAGCGCCCATCTGGCCTGGCGGGGCGACAAACGTTTTGCTTCAGATAGATAAATTAAATTCTTGTGGTCAGTAGGAATGAGCACTGGCACGCTAGTACCCTCGAGAAGATGCCTCCATTCCTTGAGTGCCAAAATTATGGCCAGTAATTCCGTGTTGCCAATTTCATAATTGTACTCCGCTGGAGACAATTTCTTAGAGAAGAAACCACACGGATGCAAGGAACCGTCCGGCGTAGGACTTTGAGACAAGAGGGCACTAACTCCAGTCTCAGATGCATCGACCTCAAGAACGAAAGGCAGGACAGGGTTAGGATGAGCCAGAACTGGAGCGGCAGCAAAGGCAGTCTTAAGACTATCAAAGGCCTTAATGGCAATAGATGACCAATGGAGTGGATCATTCTCTTTACGGGTCATGTCTGTGGTAGGTTTGACCAAGGAAGAAAAGTTTTTAATAAACTTTCTATAGTAATTAGTGAACCCCAAAAATCGTTGAATAGACCGAAGACCAACTGGGGGAGGCCACTGCAGAACTGCAGATAACTTGTCAGGATCCATGGAGAACCCTGCAACGGAGATAACATAACCTAGGAAGGTTACTTGAGTCTGATGGAACTCACATTTCTCAAGTTTACAAAACAGGCCGTTCTCACGTAGTCTCTGAAGAACCAATGTAACATCAGAATGATGAGCCTCAAGTGTGGGTGAGTGTATGAGGATGTCGTCTAAGTACACCACAACACACTGTTGCAACATATCTCGTAGGATATCATTAATAATTTCCTGAAAAACAGCAGGAGCATTACATAGGCCAAAGGGCATTACAAGATACTCATAATGCCCGCTCCTGGTGTTAAATGCTGTTTTCCATTCGTGACCCTCCTTAATCCTAACGAGATTGTACGCTCCTCTCAAATCAAGTTTAGTAAAGACCGTAGCTCCCTTGAGGCGGTCAAAGAGTTCCGTACCTTGTCAAACACGTCTAGGAACTCTCAGTACTCCTCTGGCAATTACCGAAGAAGTGCACAAGACTTTAACTGGTTTCCGAAGACAAGTGGAAATACATTGCAGGGACCACGACAAAATTTCAGACCTGCGCCAGTCGAGACTGGGATTGTGCTTTTGGACCCAGGGATAACCCACAACAACCGGAAAATGCAGAGTTTATCACCTGGAACTGGAGGGTTTCAAAATGGAGAGCCCCAACAGCCATGGACAACGGAGCAGTTTCGTGAGTAACAAGTGCGGGCTGAAGGGGCCTGCCATCAATGGCCTCAATAGCAAATGGAACGGACCTAGGCAAAACAGGAATGGAGTGCTTTGATACAAAAGCACTGTCAATGAAGAGTCAACAAGAGCCATAGTCATAGAGTGACTATGGAGGAGTCCACCCAGGAATGGACAACCGTGAATATGCTGAATAGTGGAACGGCAATCATTCGGATCTGTCTCAACAGATTTCTCTGGACAACCAATTAGGAGAATCTCTCTCTTGGTGGTCTTGTCCGGATCACTTGTCCTGAGGGACGTCCATCTCAAGACCATCCTGGGTGATTGTAACTACTGTTCCGAGTCTGTCAGGATGGGGAGCCGTTTGGGGTGCCAGGAAGGCACAGGGCATCTGGTCTCAGGAGGTAAAGGTCCTGATCTCATTTTGGATCTTTGGGCAATATACAATGCTCTGAAGACTTGGCCTCTGCTGGGATCGTCCCAGTTAATCTGATTACAATCAAACAGTATATCCTCGGTGGCTTACATCAGCCATCAGGGGGGAACGAGAAGCTCCCTAGCTATGAGGGAAGTATCTTGAATTCTGGTGTGTGGAGACCCGCATTTGTTTGCTGTCAGTGATCCACATTCCGGGTGTGGACAACTGGGAAGCGGATTTCCCCATCCTTTCATCCCGGAGAATGGTTTCTCAAACCGGAGTGTTTGCAGAGATTTGCAAGAAGATGATCTTATATTGTCTCAATACCAAGCTACCCAGATAAGGGGTCGAGATACAGGGATCCTTCGGCGGAGCTTACAGATGCATTAGCGATGCCTTGGAGGTTCAATCTAATTTATCCTTTCCAACAGTTACCACTACTGAGTGTAGTGGCTCGATTCAAACAGGCGTCGGTTATACTGACTGCTCCGTCTTGGCTGCGATGGATATGGTTCACGAATCTAGTGGGGATGTCATCATCTCCTCCGTGGAAGTTACCTTGTCGCAGGGATCTGCTGACCAAGGTCTCTTTGTTCATCAATGTCTAGATTCTCTGAGGCTGACTGCGTGGAGATTGAACACTTAGTCCTAGCGAAGAGAGGGTTTTCTGAGAGAGTTATTTTTACTCTCATTCAAGCTCGTAAGCTGGTTGCTCGTCGCATCTATCATAAGGTGTGGAGGACCTATTCTCCAGGATGAACTGGAGAAGGGCTTTTCTGCAAGTCCCCTGAAGGGACAGTTTTTGGCCCTGTCTGTTACTGCACAAGAGGCTTGCCAAGCTTCCAGATATGCATCCATTTGTTAAGGCTTTGCTGGGATCAGACCTTTGTTTTGATCTAAACCTTGGAGTTTAAATCTTGTCCTTAAGGTTTTGCATCGGGCTCCGTTGGAGCCTATGCATGAAGTAAACATTAAATTGTTGTCTTGGAGGGTTCTTTTTCTCCTAGCTATTGCTACTGCGCGCAGAGTCTCGGAGATTGCTGCCTTGCAATGCGACCCTCCTTATCTGGTGTTTCATGACGATAAGGCTGTTCTATTAACTAAGTTAGGTTTTCTTCTTAAGAATGTGTCAATTCGCAACATCAATCAAGATTGTGGTTCCTTTCTTTGTTGAAGGAGCGTTTTCAACATGTTTCTGGATGTGGTTTGTGCCTTGAAGTTCTATCTTTGGGCCACAAAGGAATTTAGACAAACCTCCTTCTCTGTTCGTTCTCTTTTCCGGGAAGCGTAGTGGTCAGAGGGCCTCTTCGACTTCCTTATCTTTTTGTCTGAAGAGTGTCATCCCTTAAGCATAGAAACAGGCGGGACATAAGCCTCCTCTGAGTATTACGGCTCATTCTACGAGAGCAGTTTTTTCTCTTGGGCCTTTAAAAATGAGGCCTCTATTCATCAGATTTGTAAGGCGGCTATCTGATTCTCCTTACATGCTTTTTCCAAAATTTTACAAGTTTGATGTTTTTGCTTCTGCTGAAGCAGCCTTCGGGAGAGAGGTTTTGCAGGCTGTGGTGCCCTCAGATTAGGGTTCGCCTCTCTCTTTTTCCCTTCCGTTAGCATTCCCTGTACTCTAGAGCTTGGGGATATGTTTCCCACAAGTAACGAATTCAGCTGTGGACTCTTCCCATATTAAGATGGTAAACATAAATTATGCCTACCTGATAATTTCATTTCCATCTGTATGGGAAGAGTCCACAGCTCCTGCCCGTGTTCTCCGATGGATGGCCCTACTTTTTGAATTTTTTTCTTCTGGCACCTTTTTCACCCTGATATTTCTCCTACTGTTCCTTGTTCCCTCAGCAGAATGACTGGGGTTATGAGGAAGTGGGGGAGGTATTTAAGCCTTTGGCTTGGGTGTCTTTGCCTCCTCCTGGTGGCCAGGTTCAGTATTTACAAGTAAGGAATGCAGCTGGGGACTCTTCCCATACAGATGGAAATGAAATTTTCAAGTAAGTATAATTTTTTTTTTTTTTAAATTATTTTTGACCCCACCCCTATCAGTGATAGACATGAGTGCAATACATACAAACCAGAGCAAACCCTGGAAGATGACAGTCCGTACGATACAGACTAAGAGTAAATAGACTGACACTTCTCGGGTCGTCGTGGAGTGCTTTTTTATCGGGCATCAGTACATTCATTTACCTCCACGAAGTGCTCTAGCTGCTTCACCGGTTCGGCTTAGCGTCCTCATAGGAACCACGTTGCTCCAGGTCACGCCCGTGACGTCCTTCGTTATTTCGTCCTACCACTCCTGCTCACATCTACCCCTGACACTGAACAGTGATGATAAAATAAATACGTAGATTTCAAAAGCAAAAGTTCATCACAGATGAGGATAATGTTAAAATAAAAAATGTATTCACATTCTTCATGCAAGAGTACAACTCATTAAAAACAATAATCCACGGAAGTGGCAACAGCAAAACACAATTTCATTCAGCACAGTTGTGTGGCACTAATGGCTTACGCGTTTCAGCCCGAAAGCCGTAGTCCTAGTCTGTAGTACCTTACGTCACACCTTTTAAAATAGTCTAAACTTCCATTCTATTGGACAGAACTAAAAATAAAACACACCCTTTACTGACTAAAGATTAACCATTGCTAAACTTTCTTACTAATACACAGAATGTATTAAATACAACAAACTTGTGCATATACAGCCTTCAGTGCAATGTCTAAACAGCATATGTAATTTATAGTTTAATTTATTTAGCCAGTAGCAATTTGATACGTAATATAGGAGCGATATAGCAAAAGACAATATACCGTGAGACTTCCAATCCAGAAATTAATACATGGTAAGTTACTGCAGCATTGTTGCCTAATATAGATACCATGTAGTTAAGTATTATTTCTTTGAAGCAACAGTAGCTCTTCTATTATCTAGCATAATATAATATGTATGAAGATGCTCATTAGTGTCCTTGTTTATGCTCACTACTATTGTTACAATGCTGCAGTAACTTACCATTTATTAATGTCTGGATTGGAAGTTTCACGGTATGTTGTCTTTTGCTATATCGCTCCTAAGTTACGTATCGAATTGCTACTGGCTACAGGTGAGCTGTCCTTCTGTTAGACACTCAGAGGTGCAGGTAGGGGCCATTTTAGTTTTTGAAGGAGACGGTTCAGAAACCCTGGCACTTTATTAACATTCTGCATTATTATTGGGGCTATGTTTATCCTGAGTTCAGTATACATTAGACAGGATGCGGGGCACTGCAATGGTGGGTCCGAGAGAGTGTAATATTTAATATTGTGTTAAATTCTTATTTTTATTGGTGGCTCAGTGTTTTATACTGCTGGTATGGGCAGTCGTTTTACTTTAAAGGTTTCAGTAGATATTGCCTTAAGAAAAAGCCGATGCAATTGCAGTCCGTAAAACGGCACCGGCCGTGACGTCACGAGGGGCGGAGCTCTTTCTTCAGGGTGCGCTGTGACTTCACACCTTTTCCCTGCTAACGGCTTATGGCGGTTTACACACGCACCAGCTAAGCGTGTTTCTCCCGCGTTTTGTTCCAGACGAGGATCAGGTAGGCACCTCCAGCTTAGCGCTGAGGTGTAGCAGGGCCAGATCGTTTAAAATTGCCTTTTTAATAAAAGTTTTCTGTAGGTTTTTTTAAAAAGTTGCCCTTAAGAAAGAGAGGCATTCTTGTTTAACTGCAGTTTTTGTAACCGATGTCCTGTCTGTTATTTAACGTTACCAGTTAAAGGGACAGTACAAAGTTTAAGGGAAAAAAGAGATTTTTTTTTTTTGTTGTAATCTTATTGTTGCAAGATGGACTTAGTCTATGCCCGATATAGAGTGCAAATTTTTTTTTAATGCCCATGTTGAACCTCTTTTGCCCTTTTGTAGTTCTTGCATCGAAAGAACTCAGTCTGTCTTTATACATCAATTTGTTTCTGAGCTCCCATTCTCTCAGGTGGATACTGTTCAGGCAATACCACAGTCTCCTTCTCAAGTTCCCCAAGTCACATTACTGCCTCAGGCAGTGCCCTGCGGTTCCTCTCAAACCCTTGTTGGAGTGTTTTGGAAGGCAAAAATTGCTGCCCATGTGTCCTCAGTGGTATCTGAGGCACTAGCTGCCATTCCCTTACTGCAGGGGAAACGTAAGAGGAAAAGTATAGAATCAGAAAGTAAGGTATCAGATCCGGTTCAGGCTAACCAGATGGCTTTTTCCCATAAGTCGGAAGTGAAGGGTACTTCGATAGCCTCTGAGGGTGAAATCTCAGATTCGGATAGTGTAATTCCTTTTCCATCTAAAGGGGAGGAGAGTCCATGACTTCATTCATTACTGTTGGGAATTATGAAACTGGCCACCAGGAGGCGGCAAAGACATCCCAGCCAAAGGCTTAAAGGGACATTATAGACTCATTTTTTCTTTGCATAAATGTTTTGTAGATGATCTATTTATATAGCCCATAAAGTTTTTTTTTTTTAAATAAATGTATAGTTTTGCATATTTTTAAATAACATTGCTCTGATTTTCAGACTCCTAACCAAGCCCCAAAGTTTTATGTGAATACCGTCAGCTACCTACTCCAGCTTGCTTTTTTTTTTGTAAAGGGTCTTTTCATATGCAAAAGAAGGGGGAGGGGGAGAGTGTCTTATTTGCAACTTGCAGTGGGCTTTCCAGCTACCTTTTCAACAGAGCCAAACTGACAGCTTCTAAGTAAGTTTTTAAACCGTTTTATACTGGATTTCTCTTGTAAGGTTTATCGAGTACACGGATTCATCCTTTACTTGTAGGATATTCTCCTTCCCAAACAGGAGAGCACACAGCAGAGCTGTCCATATAGCTCCCCCTCCAGCTCCACCCCCCAGTCATTCTCTTTGCCGGCTCTAAGCAATCGGAAGTGTAAAGTGAATGTGGTAAAAAAATTTAGTTTTTATTTTCTACAAGCAAGATTTTGTTATTTTAAATGTTACCGGTGTGTACTATTTACTCTCTAGCAGAAAGGAGATGAAGATTTCTGCAGGGAGGAAGATGATTTTAGCATGTTGTAGCTAAAATCCACTGCTGTTCCCACAAAGGACTGAGGAGTACAAGAAAACTTCAGTTGGGGGGAACGGTTTGCAGGTTAGGCTGCAATAAGGTATATTCAGTCTTTTTTTCTTCTAGACAAGACTGTGATAATGCTAGAGAAGACTGATAATATCCCATGAGGGAAGGGTAAGCTGTATTCAGAGACTAAGTATGGAATTTCAAGCTTACATAACAGGGCTAGTTTATGCTGGTTGACACTCAAGGCAAACGTTTTTTATTGAAATCATCGTTTTTTTGAGACACTTTGAAGGTTCCTTTGGGTTTCTTTCAGGGGTTGTTACCCACATGGCTAATATTAAAACACTTTTGAGTCCCCATAAGAAGCGTTTCTTTCATGTAATTAGCAAGAGTCCATGAGCTAGTGACGTATGGGATATACGTTCCTACCAGGAGTGGCAAAGTTTCCCAAACCTTAAAATGCCTATAAATACACCCCTCACCACACCCACAATTCAGTTTTACAAACTTTGCCTCCCGTGGAGGTGGTGAAGTAAGTTTGTGCTTAGATTCTACGTTGATGTGCGCTTCGCAACAGGTTGAAGCCCGGTTTTCCTCTCAGAGTGCAGTGAATGTCAGAGGGATGTGAAGAGAGTATTGCCTATTTGAGAACAATGGTCTACCTCTAGGGGATCTATTTCATATGCTCTCTGTTATCGGTCGTAGAGATTTCTTCTACCTCCCTTTTCAGATCGACGATATACTCTTATATACCATGACCTCTACTGATTCTCGTTTCAGTACTGGTTTGGCTATCTGCTATATGTAGATGAGTGTCCTGGGGTAAGTAAGTCTTATTTTTTGTGACACTCTAAGCTATGGTTGGGCACTTTATATGTAAAGTTCTAAATATATGTCTATAAACTTATATTTGCCTTGATTCAGGATAATCGGTATTCCTTATTTTCAGACTGTCAGTTTCATTATTGGGATAATGCATTGAATTATTTTTTCTTACCTTGAAAAATTTTCATTTGGCCATTTTTCCTGCGTGCTGTTAGGCTCGCGGGGGCGGGAAATGTTTCTTTTTATTTAGTCATTTTTTTTGGCGCGTTCTTTTTTTGGCACTAAAAATTTTGTCACTTCCGGCGCATTAATTTACACCGGAAGTTTGCGCCAAAAAAATGTGGGCGTCTTTTTTTACTCACATTATTTAGACATTTCTCTTCATTGCTTCTGGTTGCTAGAAGCTTATTATTTTGCATTCTTTCCCATTCCTGAAACTGTCATTTAAGGAATTTGATAATTTTGCTTTATATGTTGTTTTTTCTATTACATATTGCAAGATGTCTCATCCCGACCCTGGATCAAAATCCACTAATGAACAGACGCTGCCTGATGCTGGTTCTACCAAAGTTAAGTGCATATGTTGTAAACTTGTGGTTATTGTTCCTCCAGCTGTAGTTTGTGTTAGTTGCCATGACAAACTTTCCAATGCAGATTGTGTCTCCATTAGTAATAATCCTTTACCTGTTGTTGTTCCTTCAACATCTAATGTTCAGGATGTTCCTGTTAATGTAAAAGAATTTGTTTCTAATTCTATTTAGAAGGCTCTGTCTGTTATTCCTCATATTTATTTAAAATGGAGTTTATTCGTTCATTACTAAAAGAAGTTTTGATTGCATTAGATATGGAGGAATCCAATCCTCCTGATACTAAAACTACTAAACGTTTAAATTCGATTTATAAGCCTCATGTGTTAATTCCGGAAGTTTTTCCAGTTCCTGATGCTATCTCAGATGTGATTGCTAGGGAATGGGATAGTTTGGGTACTTCATTTATTCCTTCTCCAAGGTTTTAGAAATTGTACCCTGTGCCATCTGATAGATTGGAGTTTTGGGATAAAATCCCTAAAGTCGATTGGGCTATCTCTACTCTTGCTAAACGTACTGCTATTCCTACGGCAGATAGCACTTCGTTTAAAGATCCTTTAGATAGGAAAATTTAATCTTTTTTAAGAAAAGCTTATTTATGTTCAGGTAATTTACTTAGACCTGCTATATCTTTGGCTGATGTTGCAGCAGCTTCAACTTTTTGGTTGGAGGCTTTAGCGCAACAAGTGACAGATCATAATGCATATAGCATTGTTAAACTTCTTCAACATGCTAATAACTTTGTCTGTGATGCCATTTTTGATATCATTAGAGTTGATGTCCGGTATATGTCCTTAGCTATTTTAGCTAGTAGAGCTTTGTGGCTTAAATCTTGGAATGTAGATATGACTTCTAAGTCAACTTTGCTTTCTCTCTCTTTCCAAGGTAATAAGTTGTTTGGTTCTCAGTTGGATTCTATAATTTCAACTGTTACTGGAGGTAAGGGATCCTTTTTGCCCCAGGGCAAAAAATCTAAAGGTAATTATAGGGCTGCTAATCGTTTTCGTTCCTTTTGTCAAAATAAAGAGCAGAAGCCCGACCCTTTTCTCCTAAAGGAACAGTTTCCGGTTGGAAACCTAATCCAGTCTGGAATAAATCCAAGCCTTCCAGAAAGTCAAAACCTCATTCCAGCGCAGCTGGTAGGGGGCAGGTTACGATTTTTCAAAGATGTTTGGATCAATTCGATTCACAATCTTTGGATTCAGAACATTGTTTCACAAAGGTACAGAATAGGTTTCAAGGTAAGACCACCTGTGAGAAGATTTTTTTCTCTCACGCATTCCAGTAAATCCAGTGAAGGCTCAGGCATTTTTGAAATGTGTTTCAGACCTAGAGTTAGCTGGGGTAATTATGCCAGTTCCAGTTCTGGAACGGGGTCTGGGGTTTTATTCAAATCTATTCATTGTGCCAAAGAGAGAATTCTTTCAGACCAGTTCTGGATCTAAAAATATTGAATCGTTATGTAAGGGTACCAAGTTTCAAAATGGTGACTATAAGAACTATTCTGCCTTTTGTTCAGCAAGGGCATTATATGTCTACAATAGACTTACAGGATGCGTACCTGCATATTCCAATTCATCCAGATCACTTTCAGTTTCTGAGATTCTCTTTTCTAGACAAGCATTACCAGTTTATTGCTCTTCCATTTGGTCTAGCAACTGCGCCAAGGATCTTTTCGAAGGTTCTAGGTGCCCTTCTCTCTAATCAGAGGACAGGGTATTGTGGTATTTCCTTATTTGGACGATATCTTGGTACTTGCTCAGTCTTTACTTTCTGCAGAATCTCACACAAATCAACTTGTGTGGTTTCTTCAAAGACATGGTTGGAGGATCATTTTACCAAAGAGTTCCTTGATTCCTCAGACAAGAGTAACCTTTTTAGGTTTCCAAATAGATTCAGTGTCCATGACTTTGTCTCTGACAGAAAAGAGACGTCTGAAATTGGTTTCAGCCTGTCGAAACCTTCAGTCTCAATTGTTCCCTTCGGTAGCATTATGCATGGAGATTTTAGGTCTCATGACTGCTGCTTCGGACGCGATCCCTTTTGCTCGTTTTCACACGAGACCACTCCAGCTTTGTATGCTGAACCAGTGGTGCAGGGATTATACAAGGATATCACAAATAATATCCTTAAATCCCAATGTTCGATCATCTCTAACTTGGTGGATGGATCACCATTGTTTAATTCAAGGGGCCTCTTTTGTTCGTCCAACCTGGACTGTGATCTCAACAGATGCAAGTCTTTCAGGTTGGGGAGCTGTATGGGGATCTCTGACGGCGCAGGGGGTTTGGGAATCTCTGGAGGCAAGATTACCAATCAACATTTTGGAACTACGTGCGATTTTCAGAGCTATTCAGTTCTGGCCTCTTCTGAAGAGAGAATTGTTTATCTGTTTTCCAACAGACAATGTCACGACCGTGGCATATGTCAATCATCAAGGTGGGACTCACAGTCCTCAAGCTATGAAAGAAGTATCAAGGATACTTGTATGGGCGGAATCCAGCTCCTGTCTAATTTCTGCGGTTCACATCCCAGGTGTAGACAATTGGGAAGCGGATTATCTCAGTCGCCAGACGTTACATCCGGGCGAATGGTCTCTTCATCCAGAGGTTTTTCTTCAGATTGTGCAAATCTGGGGTCTTCCAGAAATAGATCTGATGGCCTCTCATTTGAACAAGAAACTTCCCAGGTATCTGTCCAGATCCCGGGATCCTCAGGCGGAAGCAGTGGATGCGTTGTCAATTCCTTGGATTTATCATCCTGCTTATATCTTTCCGCCTCTAGTTCTTCTTCCGAAAGTAATCTCCAAAATTCTAATGGAGCGCACATGTGTACTGCTGGTGGCTCCAGCATGGCCTCACAGGTTTTGGTTTGCGGATCTCGTTCGGATGGCCAGTTGCCAACCTTGGACACTTCCGTTAAGGCCAGACCTTCTATCTCAAGGCCCTTTTTTCTATCAGGATCTCAAATCATTAAATTTGAAGGTATGGAAATTGAACGCTTAATTCTTAGTCATAGAGGTTTCTCTGACTCAGTAGTTATTACTATGTTACAGGTTCGAAAATCTGTCTCTAGAATGATTTATTATCGAGTTTGGAAGACTTACATCTCTTGGTGTTCTTCTCATAAATTCTCCTGGCATTCTTTCAGAATTCCTAGAGTTTTACAATTTCTTCAGGATGGTTTGGATAAAGGTTTGTCTGCAAGTTCTTTGAAAGGACAAATTTCTGCTCTTTCTTTTCTTTTTCACAGAAAGATTGCTAATCTTCCTGATATTCATTGTTTTGTACAGGCTTTGGTCCGGATCAAACCTGTCATTAAAGGGACAGTTCACCCAAAAATTGTTTTATTTTTATTTTAAAGCTTTTAATAATGTAAGTATGCTAGTCTTAAACACTAAAAGCACATTATTATCATCAGAGAGATTTTCTGGTTTTAGTATAGCGATTTTCAACAGGCTGGTCTATACCCTGTTTTACCTTTTTGATACGTGCGTTTAGCCCGATGTTGCTTCCCAGTTCTGACCCCCCTCTCTGATGACGTAATCACAAGTGTGAACACGGACAAGCACTAAATAAAAGCGCGTCCGTGTTCCTCATTCCAGTTAGAATTTTGCTCGTGTCCAGACTCCTATTATTTGCGCAGTCTCAGAAGGCATCATCTGACAGCTTTCAACAACATTCTGAGCGCACAGTCACATAATAGTTATGCAATGTTAAAAAATCCATTTGCTAAGGAAAAACTCACATTCCAGGTTATGTCTCAAGTAATTCACATCTTACACTGCAGCATATGTCTCACGTAACAAACCTATAACATTACTGCTTATGTCTCAAGTAATTCACATCTTACACTGCAGCATATGTCTCACGTAACAAACCTATAACATTACTGGTTATGTCTCAAGTAATTCACATCTTACACTGCAGCATATGTCTCACGTAACAAACCTATAACATTACTGGTTATGTCTCAAGTAATTCACTTCTTACACTGCAGCATATGTCTCACGTAACAAACCTATAACATTACTGGTTATGTCTCAAGTAATTCACATCTTACACTGCAGCATATGTCTCACGTAACAAACCTATAACATTACTGGTTATGTCTCAAGTAATTCACATCTTACACTGCAGCATATGTCTCACGTAACAAACCTATAACATTACTGGTTATGTCTCAAGTAATTCACATCTTACACTGCAGCATATGTCTCACGTAACAAACAAACCTATAACATTGCTGGTTATGTCTCAAGTAATTCACATCTTACACTCAGGATATGTCTCACATAATGCATACAGCCTTCTGCAAAGCAATCTGTGCTTTGTAACGCATACAGCCTTGTTTCTGATAGTTATACAATGTAACAACCCCATTTGCTTAGGAAACCCTCAGATGATACATAAAATCTCACATTCCTATTTATGCCACATGTAACTGACATCTATCATTGCATAATAGTTACACACTAACATTGCCGGTTATCCCTTCTCATTGCTTCAATGATTGCTTTTGGCCAATGTTGAACTGTCTAAAGGAACTCTTGAGATTGTTTCTAATACTTATGCCATTTGCTTGGAAACCCTTCTGATGAACAGTCAAATCTCACATTCCAGCGTATGCCTCACATTGCAGGCTATCCCTTTCGTAACTAACCTCTCACATTGCTGGTTATCTCTCACTGACATCTCAAATTCCAGCTAAGCCAGCTTATGTCTCACATAACGCTTACAGCCTTTTGCAATGCAATGTGTGCTTTATCCCTGTGTAATGTAACTAAGACATACAGGTCAGTGTCAAGAGTGCATAGGTAATGTGCAAAACAGAGAAACATAAATAACATTGAAGCGATTGATGAAAATTTATGTTACTTGGTTTTGTGTTTCTTGCAATCGGCTTTCCCATAATACTACCACTCTTTCAGTACTGGATTGCAATGCTTAGTGTTATGAAGTGCATCCCATTTATTGAGTGGCTGTAATTTACAGGGGACACAAACCAGCAATGTTATAGGTTTGTTTGTTACGTGAGACATATGCTGCAGTGTAAGATGTGAATTACTTGAGACATAACCAGTAATGTTATAGGTTTGTTACGTGAGACATATGCTGCAGTGTAAGATGTGAATTACTTGAGACATAACCAGTAATGTTATAGGTTTGTTACGTGAGACATATGCTGCAGTGTAAGATGTGAATTACTTGAGACATAACCAGTAATGTTATAGGTTTGTTACGTGAGACATATGCTGCAGTGTAAGATGTGAATTACTTGAGACATAACCAGTAATGTTATAGGTTTGTTACGTGAGACATATGCTGCAGTGTAAGATGTGAATTACTTGAGACATAACCAGTAATGTTATAGGTTTGTTACGTGAGACATATGCTGCAGTGTAAGATGTGAATTACTTGAGACATAACCAGTAATGTTATAGGTTTGTTACGTGAGACATATGCTGCAGTGTAAGATGTGAATTACTTGAGACATAACCAGTAATGTTATAGGTTTGTTTGTTACGTGAGACATATGCTGCAGTGTAAGAAGTGAATTACTTGAGACATAACCTGGAATGTGAGTTTTTCCTTAGCAAATGGATTTGTTACATTGCATAACTATTATGTGCGCTCAGAATGTTGGAGTTAGTTTGAACTTGGATTGCGGTGCACGCGCTTCTCTGCAATAGAGCATGCAGAGTAGAGAAAATAGCTATTTTGCATAGAATTGAATAAAATGATTTGATAGGTCACAGGGCGGGTAAAGAGAGTTTTGTAAGCACAACCCTTTTATCTGGGTGTTCCAGTGTCGTTGAGCTTCAACACAAAGAAGCTGATTAAAAAGGTAAAAAATATATATATTACACAGAACATAATTATTTAGTGTTCTCTGTTCCTTTACTTGCTAATGCGATATTGCTGATAATGATATTTTGTACTTTGAGTGAACTGGTCTTTTAAGCCAATCTCCTCCTTGGAGTCTTAATTTGGTTTTGTCAGCTTTACAGGCTCCTGCATTTGAGCCTATGCATTCTCTGGACATTAAAATACTTTCTTGGAAAGTACTGTTCCTTTTGGCTATCTCTTCTGCTAGAAGAGTTTCTGAGTTATCTGCTCTTTCTTGTGAATCTCCTTTTCTGATTTTTCATCAGGATAATATGGTGTTGCGGACTTCATTTCAATTTTTACCTAAGGTTGTGAATTCTAACAACATTAGTAGAGAAATCGTTGTCCCTTCATTATGTCCTAATCCTAAGAATTCTAAGGAAAGATTGTTAAATTTTTTGGATGTAGTTAGAGCTTTGAAATATTATGTTGAAGCTACTAAAGATTTTAGAAAGACTTCTAGTCTATTTGTTATCTTTTCTGGTTCCAGGAAAGGTCAGAAGGCTTCTGCCATTTCTTTGGCATCTTGGTTAAAGTCTTTGATTCATCATGCTTATGTGGAGTCGGGTAAGTCCCCGCTCCAAAGAATTACGGCTCATTCTACTAGGTTAGTTTCTACTTCCTGGGCTTTTAGGAATGAAGCTTCTGTTGATCAGATTTGCAAAGCAGCGACTTGGTCTTCTTTGCATACTTTTACTAAATTCTACCATTTTGATTTGTTTTCTTCTTCTGAAGCAGTTTTTGGTAGAAAGGTACTTCAGGCAGCTGTTTCTGTTTGATTTGTCTGCTTATAATTTCAGTTTTTTTCATTATAAAGATTAAAACCTTTTGATTTGGGTTGTGGATTATTTTTTTTCAGCGGAATTGGCTGTCTTTATTTTATCCCTCCCTCTCTAGTGACTCTTGCGTGGAAGTTCCACATCTTGGGTATCTGCTATCCCATACGTCACTAGCTCATGGACTCTTGCTAATTACATGAAAGAAAACATAATTTATGTAAGAACTTACCTGATAAATTCCTTTCTTTCATATTAGCAAGAGTCCATGAGGCCCACCCTTTTTGTGGTGGTGGTTATTTTTTTGTATAAAGCACAATTATTCCAATTCTTTATTTTTTTGATGCTTTCGCTCTTTTATCACCCCACTTCTTGGCTATTCGTTAAACTGAATTGTGGGTGTGGTGAGGGGTGTATTTATAGGCATTTTAAGATTTGGGAAACTTTGCCCCTCCTGATAGGAATGTATATCGCATACGTCACTAGCTCATGGACTCTTGCTAATATGAAAGAAAATAATTTATCAGGTAAGTTCTTACATAAATTATGTTTTTCCCCACAAATCTGGTTCCCAAGGGCAGAGCTGTGGCAAGGTGCTGAACGTTTTTTTGGCTTACTGTCGATCCGGTTTGGGCATTAAGGGGTTAATCGTTTTTATTGCTAGTGGTGCAATCTTACTAATGCTTTAGGTACATGCTGTAAAAATTTCGAAAAGTTTGCTGCATTTTTTCACTGTTTTGCAAAATTGTGTGCCTTTTTTATCTCTTAAAGGCACTGTAATGTTTTTTTTCAAAGTGTTTTTACTTGATTAAAGTGATTTCCAAGCCTGCTTGTTTTACTACTAGTCTGTTAAACATGTCTGACACCAAGGAAAATCCTTGTTCAATATGTTTAGAAGCCATGGTGGAACCCCCTCTCAGAATGTGTCCCACTTGTACTGATATGTCTATACACTTTAAAGAACATATTGTTACACTTAAAAATGTGGCCCAAGATGATTCTCAGACAGAAGGTAACAAGGTTAGCCCGTCAACCTCTCCCCAAGTGTCACAACCAGTTACGCCCGCTCAAACGGCGCCTAGCACCTCTAGTGCGTCTAACTGTTTGACCTTGCAAGATTTGGCGGCAGTTATGAATAATACCCTCTGTGTTCTTATCTAAACTGCCCGTATTACCTGCAAAGCGTGATAGCTCTGTTTTAAGAACAGATAATGAGCATTCTGACGCTTTAGTAGCCATATCCGATATACCCTCACAACGCTCTGAAGTTGGGGTGAGGGATGTGCTGTCTGTGGGAGAAATTTCCGATTCAGGAAAGGTTTCTCCTCAGGCAGATTCAGATATATTGGCTTTTAAATTTAAACTAGAACACCTCCGCTTATTGCTCACGGAGGTATTAGTTACTCTTGATGACTGCGACCCTATGGTGGTTCCAGAGAAATTGTGTAAAATGGACAAGTACCTGGAAGTTCCTGTTTACACTGATGTGTTCCCGGTCCCTAAGAGGATTGCGGATATCGTTACTAGGGAGTGGGATAGACCAGGTATTCCCTTCGTTCCCCCTCCTGTTTTTAAGAAAATGTTCCCCATATCTGATCCCATGCGGGACTCGTGGCAGACGGTCACTAAGGTGGAGGGGGCTATTTCTTCACTTGCTAAACGCACAACCATACCAATTGAAGACCGTTGTGCTTTCAAAGACCCTATGGATAAGAAAATTTTTGTTCAACAAAGTTTTCTTCTCCAACCTATTGCGTGCATTGTTCCTGTAACTACTGCAGCTGCTTTCTGGTTCGAGGCGCTGGAAGATGCGCTCCAGACGGAGACCTCATATGAGGACATTATGGACAGAATTAAGGCTCTTAAGCTGGCTAATTCTTTTATCACAGATGCCGCTTTCCAACTAGCTAAGTTAGCGGCAAATAATTCAGGTTTCGCCATTTTATCGCGCAGGGCGCTATGGCTAAAGTCCTGGTCGGCCGATGTGTCGTCAAAATCCAAGCTCTTGAACATCCCTTTCAAAGGAAAGACCCTCTTCGGGCCTGAATTGAAAGAGAATATTTCAGAAATCACTGGGGGAAAAGGCCATGCTCTCCCTCAGGACAAGTCCTTCAAGATAAAGAACAAACAAAATAATTTTCGTTCCTTTCGGAATTTCAGGAGCTGTCTCGCTTCATCCTCCCCTGCTGCAAAGCAAGAGGGTAACGCTTCCCAACCCAGGTCAGCCTGGAAACCTTACCAGGGCTGGAACAAGGGTAAACAGGCCAAGAAGCCTGCAGCTGCCTCCAAGACAGCATGAAGGGGTAGCCCCAGATCCGGGACCGGATCTAGTAGGGGGCAGACTCTCTCTTCGCTCAGGCCTGGTCAAGAGATGTACTCGATCCCTGGGCCTTAGAGATTGTATCCCAGGGATATCTTCTAGAATTCAAGGACTCCCCTCCAAGGGGGAGGTTCCATATTTCTCGTCTGTCTACAGACCAGACAAAGAAAGAGGCATTCTTACGCTGTGTAGAAGATCTACATACAATGGGAGTGATCCACCCAGTTCCAATGGCGGAACAAGGGCTGGGATTTTACTCAAACCTGTTTGTGGTTCCCAAGAAAGAAGGAACTTTCAGACCAATCCTGGATCTCAAAATTCTAAACAAATTCCTCAGAGTTCCATCATTCAAGATGGAGACCATTCGGACAATCTTACCAATGATCCAGGAGGGTCAATATATGACCACCGTGGATTTAAAGGATGCGTATCTGCACATTCCTATCCACAAAGATCATCACCAGTTTCTCAGGTTCGCCTTTCTGGACAAGCATTATCAGTTTGTGGCTCTTCCTTTCGGGTTGGCCACTGCTCCCAGGATTTTTACAAAGGCGCTAGGTTCCCTCCTGGCGGTTCTAAGACCGCGGGGTATAGCAGTGGCGCCTTATCTAGACGACATCTTAATTCAGGCGTCGACTTTCCAAAGAGCCAAGTCTCACACGGAAATTGTATTGGGTGGAAGGTGAACATCAAAAAGAGTTCTCTCTCCCCCCTCACAAGAGTTTCCTTCCTAGGAACTCTGATAGACTCGGTAGAAATGAAAATATTTCTGACGGAGGTCAGAAAGTTAAAACTCTTAACCACTTGCCGAGCCCTTCATTCCATTCCTCGGCCATCTGTAGCTTAGTGCATGGAGACAATCGGATTAATGGTAGCGGCAATGGACATAGTCCCTTTTGCACGGATACACCTCAGACCACTGCAACTATGCATGCTCAAACAGTGGAATGGGGATTATGCAGATTTGTCTCCTCAAATACAGCTGGACCAGGGGACCAGAGATTCTCTTCTCTGGTGGTTGTCTCAGGGAATGTGTTTCCGCAGATCAGAGTGGATTATCGTAACGACCGACGCCAGTCTGTTGGGCTGGGGTGCAGTCTGGGAATCCCTGAAAGCTCAGGGCTTATGGTTCTCGGGAAGAAGCTCTTCTCCCAATAAACATTCTGAAACTGAGGGCGATATTCAACGCGCTTCAGGCATGGCCTCAGCTAGCCGCGGCCAGATTCATCAGATTTCAGTCGGACAACATCACAACTGCAGCTTACGTCAATCATCAAGGAGGAACAAGGAGTTCCCTAGCAATGATGGAAGTAACCAAAATAATCAGGTGGGCGGAGGATCACTCCTGCCATCTCTCAGCAATTCACATCCCAGGAGTAGACAACTGAGAGGCGGATTTTCTAAGTCGTCAGACTTTTCACCCGGGGGAGTGGGAACTGCACCCGGAGGTATTTGCCCAGCTGACTCAGCTATGGGGCACTCCAGAATTGGATCTGATGGCGTCCCGTCAGAACACCAAACTTCCTCTTTACGGGTCCAGGTCCAGGGATCCCCAGGCGGTGCTGATAGATGCTCTAGCAGCGCCTTGGTCCTTCAATCTGGCCTATGTTTTTCCACCGTTTCCTCTCCTCCCTCGTCTGGTTGCCAGAATCAAGCAGGAGAGGGCTTCGGTGATTCTGATAGCGCCTGCGTGGCCACGCAGGACCTGGTATGCAGACCTAGTGGACATGCCATCTTTCCCACCATGGACACTACCAATGAGGCAGGACCTTCTAATACAAGGTCCTTTCAAGCATCCAAATCTAATTTCTCTGCGTCTAACTGCTTGGAGATTGAACGCCTAATTCTTTCAAAGCGTGGTTTCTCTGAGTCGGTTATTGATACCCTGATTCAGGCTAGAAAGCCTATCACCAGGAAAATCTACCATAAGATTTGGCGAAAATATCTTTTTTGGTGTGAATCCAAGGGTTAGTCATGGAGTAAGATTAGGATTCCCAGGATACTGTCTTTTCTCCAAGAAGGATTGGAGAAAGGATTATCAGCTAGTTCCTTAAGAGGACAGATATCTGCCTTGTCTATTCTTTTACACAAACGTCTGGCAGAGGTACCAGACGTTCAAGCGTTTAGTCAGGCTTTAGTTAGAATCAAGCCTGTTTATAGACCTGTGGCTCCGCCATGGAGTCTGAATTTAGTTCTTTCAGTTCTGCAAGGGGTTCCATTTGAACCTTTACATTCCATAGATATTAAGCTTTTATCTTGGAAAGTTTTGTTTTTGGTAGCTATCTCTTCTGCTCGAAGAGTTTCAGAGCTGTCTGCTTTACAGTGTGATTCACCTTACCTGGTTTTCCAAGCAGATAAGGTAGTTTTGCGTACCAAACCCGGTTTTCTTCCTAAGGTTGTGTCTAATAAGAATATTAACCAGGAAATTGTTGTTCCTTCTCTGTGTTCTAATCCTTCTTCCAAGAAGGAACTTCTGTTACACAATCTTGATGTGCTTCGTGCTTTAAAGTTCTATTTACAAGCAACTAAGGATTTCAGACAAACACCTTCATTGTTTGTTATCTATTCTGGTAAGAAGAGAGGTCAGAAGGCGACTGCTACCTCTTTCCTTTTGGCTGAAAAGCATCATCCGTTTGGCCGATGAGACTGCTGGCCAGCAGCCTCCTGAAACAATTACTGCTCATTCTACCAGAGCAGTGGCTTCCACATGCGCTTTTAAAAATGAGGCTTCTGTTGAACAGATTTGTAGTGCAGCGCCTTGGTCTTCGCTGCATACCTTTTCCAAATTTTACAGATTCGATACTTTTGCTTCTTCGGAGGCTATTTTTGAGAGAGGTTTTACAAGCAGTGGTGCCTTCCGTTTAAGGTACCTGTCTTGTTCCCTCCCTTCATCCGTGTCCTAAAGCTTTGGTATTGGTATCCCACAAGTAAAGGATGAATGCGTGGACTCGATACATCTTACAAGAGAAAACAGAATTTATGCTTACCTGATAAATTACTTTCTCTTGTGATGTATCGAGTCCACGGCCCGCCCTGGCTATTAAGTCAGGTAGCTGTTTTGTTTAAACTACAGTCACCACTGCACCCTATGGTTTCTCCTTTTTCTTCCTAACCTTCGGTCTAATGACTGGGGGGTGGAGCTAGAGGGGGGGCTATATGGACAGCTCTGCTGTGTGCTCTTTGCCACTTCCTGTTGGGAAGGAGAATATCCCACAAGTAAAGGATGAATCCGTGGACTCGATATATCACAAGAGAAAGTAATTTATCAGGTAAGCACAAATTCTGTTTTTTATATCTGTATCTGTGCATCTTATTTTTTATAGTGGTGTCTATTACATGCAGTTATATGAAAATGAGTGTATACTGTCCCTTTAAATACCTCCCCCACTTCCCTCATCCCCCAGTCATTCTTTGCTTTTTGTCACAGGAGGATGGTAGAGAGGTGTCAGAGTTTTGAAGTAGTCTCTTATGGAGGGTAGTACTGTTGGCATTGGGACTGGAGTTTTAAGTAGTCCTGTCAGCCTCTCAGTGAGAGCATGGATCAAAGGGACAGTTCACCCAAAAACTTTCTCCCCTTTAAATTATTCCCAATGATCCTTTGTACCTGCTAGAGTGTATTAAATTGGTTGCAAGTAGCTCCTTTACTCATATTTCAGCATTTGAAATAGCTGATTTAGCTTGTGGTTTCCCAACCTATACTAAAAGTTTTGATACTGGCGTATACGCTATTGACAAGCCTAAGTAAACACAGCCAGCAGAAGAGATTACACCCTCAGTGGGGGCATGATAGTTAAGTAATAAAATGATAATTTTCCATTGTTCTCTCTATGTATTGAGCTTAGGTGTTCCAGACAAATATAAGATAAGGAAGCAAGTCTGTTTACATAAAAGTGATAACATAATGAGATCTGATATTACCTGAAGCTCAACCCATTGTAATAGGCTTTGGTTTCAAAGCACAAAACCAGCTACTTCAGATACACAAATAAACCCGAAAATGCAATTTCTTAAATATTTTATACTCTGCAGCTGGTATAACAAGTCATTTAAAATACATCCGGAGATCTGCGAAACCATCCCGACTCAAATTAACAGCTCCACAAGCAATCGGCGTTGACAAATTTCGCTGCCTGCTTTCTTCACTCAAGTCCATGTCAGGAGCGAGGCTACTAACCTGTCACACTTAAAGGGCCGTTTTCCTGTTCCACGGTGTACATTCTAGTAAGAGTGTTTAATTTTTTTATTAATGATAACATAGAAGACAGGGTCACAGTGTGACGCCTTTTTATCTTTAAAGAATCAAGGGTTAATATTCCTGGTAAGGGGATTATTGAACAGGTGGGGTTTATACATGATATTGTTTATTATGTCATTGCTGCGTTATGTGCGAGATGAGGGTCTTGCAATGTGTGGAACTTTCAGGATACTTGTGGGATCATTGCCCGGCCCTTTTTTTCAGCGTGTTTTTCCCTAGTGCAGGGGCGGTCCTGTCCGGCACTCCATGTGATCGGGTGTGCCTATCTCTCTTTCTCTGTTGATCTGTGGAGCAGGAAACCTAACAGTTTCTGTAATCCGGGTCCTAGGAGGGGGTGAGTGCCCCGGCCATTGGAGGTATAAAGGTACCTTTTTGTAAATTAAATTAGTCTGAACAAAAGCGCAAGCTATGGAGGACTCTGACACATTAGAGGGCTCTCCCTTTTTAACAAAGTCTCATTCCTGTGTTTATTGTGAGGAGGTTCTGGTAGATCAGCCTGCTCAACTATGTTCCACATGCCTTGATAAAGTTACATCTAAATGTAAATGGATGTCAAGTACTACTGAGCCGTCCACCTCTGAGGGTTCTTCGTCCCGTGAGGTGCGTTCCCTACATTCATCTCTGATTGTACATGCAGCGGCCTGAGGTCCAACCATTACTACTTCGGGAGAGATTCGTTGGCTGTCAGACTTAGCAGACCAACTGGAATCGTCAGTTTCGAAAGTGATCCATGCCTTACCATGTTCTGCTAAGCGCAAGCTTAGGGTGTATCATGGTGGCCTGGGTCAGGGTTTGTCTACGCCGATGGAAGATCCATAGGCTCTATACGATGACGAGGCCCACTCCGACTCTTCGTAGCAGGCCTCTGGGTCGGAGTCCGTGTCATCTAAACCTCCGGCTGCGGAGAAGCCTGGATATAGGTTTAGGATGGAGAATTTGCAATTTCTGCTGCGGCAGGTGCTTGCTACTCTGGAGCTTCCGGATCCTAAGATCCTGGATCCTAAGATCCCAGAGGAACCTGCAATTCCTAAGCTTGACAAGGTATACGAGAACAGGGTAGTAACTCATAATTTCCCGGTTCCCGTTAAGATGGCAAGTATTATTAAGAATGAATGGGATCGATTATGTTCGTCCTTTTCCCCTTCTTCTTTTAAAAAAACTGTTCCCCGTTCTGGACTGTCAGCTTGAGCTGTGGGGGACCATCCCTAAGGTGGATGGGGCTATCTCTACGCTCGCGAAGCAGACGACTATTCCCCTTGAGGATAGTTAGTTGTTTAAAGAACCCATGGATAAAAAGCTGGAAAACATGGTGAGAAAGTTGTTTCAGCACACAGGATTTGTTTTTCAGCCAGCAGCGGCCGTTGCGGCGGTCGCTGGAACTACAACATATTGGTGTGAATCCTTGTGAAATGGTCGAGAGGGAGACGTCTATCGAAGAAATACAGGAGAAAATTAAGGCGCTGAAGATCGCCAATTCTTTAATCTGTGATGCCAATATGCAAATTATATGCCTGAATGCTAAGGTGTCAGGTATTTCTGTTTTAGCTCGCAGGTCTCTGTGGCTAAAATCTTTGTCTGCGGACGTGACCTCTAAGGCAAGGCTGTTGTTACTTTTTCAAGGAAAGATCCTGTTCGTTCCAGGATTGGTTTCGATTATATCCACGGTTACGGGAGGCAAGGGAGCTTTCCTACCACAGGATAAGAAGGCTAAGCCTAAAGGATCTACTTTTCGTCCCTTTCGTACGGATAAGGCCCAGCGTCTGCAACCGCCGCAAAAGCGGACCAGTCCAAGGGATCTTGGAAGCTGACTTAATCATGGAACAAGTCTATGCAGAGCAAGAAGCCCGCTGAGACAAAATCGCCATGAAGGGGCGGCCCCCGACTGGTCTCCGGATCAACTAGGGGGCAGATTATATCTATTTTCAGACGCATGGTTGCAGGACATTCAGGACCCTTGGGTTCTAGAAGTGGTCTCCCAGGGTTACAGGATAGGGTTCAGATCCCACCCTCCCGAGGGCAGATTCCTCCTTTCAAACCTATTTTCAAGACCAGAGAAGAGAGAGGCCTTTCTATAGTGTGTAAGAGATCTCTTCTTTCTCGGGGTTATTGTACCAGTACACCTAGTAGAGAGGGGTCTAGGGTACTATTCCAACCTTTTTGTGGTTCTAAAGAAGGAGGGCACGTTCTGCCCGATTCTGGACCTAAAGTGTTTAAACAAGTTTCTGAGTGTTCCATCGGTCAAAATGGAAACTATTAGATCTATTCTGCCCCTAGTTCAAGAAGGGGGCAGTTCATGACAACTAAAGATTTAAAGGACGCTTAACTCCATGTGCCAATCCACAGGGACACTTCAGGTTCCTAAGGTTTGCATTTCTCGACCAACACTTCCAGTTTGTGGCCCTTCCTTTTGGTCTGGTGATGGCCCAGAGAGTCTTTACAAAGGTTCTGGGGGCGCTGCTTGCAGTGGCCATATCCAGGGACATTGCGGTGACGCCTTACCTGGATGACATCCTAGTTCAGGTGCCGTTGTTCAGCCTCACAGAGGTTCATTTGAGGGCTCTTCTTCTGCTCCAGTCTCACGGTTGGAAGATCAACTCAGGAAAGAGTTCCCTGGTTCCCAGCAACAGGGTGGAGTTCCTTGGCATGATTATAGACTCTGTCCATGAAGATATTTCTTACAGATCAGCGGCGCAGGAAGCTTGTGTCCACCTGTCTAGCCCTTCAGTCCTCCTCAAGCTCATCGGTGGCTCAATGTATGGAGATGATAATGGAGATGATAGGTCTCATAGTGTCAAGCATAGATGTCATCCTATTCGCCAGGTTCCACCTAAGACCTCTTCAATTGTGCATGTTGAGACAGTGGAATAGCGATCATTCAGATCTATTGCAAATAATATCCCTGGATGCTCGGACTCAGAACTCTCTCTCTTGGTGGATTCGTCCGGAGCAACTGTCCATGGGGACATCCTTCTTGAGACCGTCCTGGGGGATTGTGACTACGGACGCCAGTCTTTCAGGTTGTGGAGCTGTTTGGGGTGCCAGGATGGGGGTACAAGGAGCTCCCTCGCGATGAGTGAGGTGTCTCGGATCCTGGAGTGGGCGGAGTCCCATGACTGCTCTCTCTCAGCGATTCTCATTCCGGGTGTGGACAACTGGGAAGCGGACTTTCTCAGCAGACCTTCTCAGCAGACCGTCCTTCCATCCGGGGGAATGGTCTCTCCACTCGAGGTGTTTGCGGAGAGTTGTCGAAAATGGGGAACGCCGGAGATAGATCTCATGGTGTCCAGACTCAATTGCAAGCCTCCTCGATAGGGATCGAGGTCCAGGGATCCCCAGGCAGAGCGGATAGATCTCTTAGTGGTTCCTTGGGGATTCAGCCTAACTTACATTTTCCCTCCGTTACCACTTCTACCTCGTGTAGTGGCAAGCATCAAACAGGAGTGGGCCTCTGCCATTCTGATTGCTCCTTTTTGGCCACGGAGGACGTGGATTGTGGATCTGGTGGTGATACTTGTCCTGGTGTGAGAAGCATGGATATCCTTGGCATAAGGTGAAGGTATCCAGGATTCAGATGGTTTGGAGAAGGGTCTTGCCTCTAGTTTCTTAAAAGGACAGATTTCGACATTATCAGTTTTGTTGCATAGGACAGTCTGCTCCACCTAGGAGCTTAAGCTTTTGCAAAGGGTCCTGTTTGAACCTTTGCATTCCATAGACGTCATGATTCTGTCCTGGAAGGTTTTCTTCCTGTTGGCTATTGCACGTAGAGTATCTGAACTAGCTGCCTTGCAATGTGACCCTCCTTATCTGGTGTTTCATGCGGATAAGGGCTGTACGTCGCACTGGGTTGGGGTTTCTCCCCAAGGTGATGTCTAACCGTAACATCAATCAGGAAATAGTTGTTGAAACCAGTTGCAGCTCTTGACACCTTGCAGGTGTACGCGTAAGCTGTTTAAAGTGTATCTAGATGCAGCTCTTACTCTTTGACGTGTACTGTCTGTCTGAGTTATGATACCTTTGGGTCTTCTTCCATCGTCTCCAGGTGAGTTGGATCTCCTTTTAAGAAAGTTTCCGGGTAATGGTTGTTCCATGCGGGGACTTTGTTTAGCTCAGGGTTTTACAGAGCTGGGTAGGCTTAGTGCCTTTCTCTTCCTTGTGTCCTATGCTTGTGTGGAGGTGATAGGGAGACTAGTCCTAGTAGTATGATTTTTTTTTACCTCGAGTTATCGCTTGGTTGTCCTGAGGCTTTGAGAAGTATCTTCATACGACTTCTAGCATTGCTCCTTGGAGTGTTGGACTTTAGGGGTGGTTCCTTCCTTTGGTCAGGGCTTTCAAATTCTTCTCGCTATCTGGAATTCTCTCTATATGCATCCATATTCCTTGTTGGGTTGTTTAGTTCTAGGGTATGGTTTGCTTGAACTATTCGGTGCCCGGACCTGCTTTTCTCCCTGAGACTTCTCATTGCTGAAGCTTCGCTTGCCCTTTTTCCTGACCCAGTTTTGGAATCTTGGATCTCAGGGCTGGTCGGGGTGTTCCACGGTTGTGGGAACATGGGCTATGTCCTTGCTCCATCTACCTGACCTGCTCATGGTTGGCCAGGTTTTCGGAGTATTTTTTACTCTTTGCCACAAGTTTAGCCCATATCATCTAGTGGTTAGCTATGTGGCTTGCCTCAAGGGTTGTTGGTTTATACCCAGCTGCTGGCGCTGGATGTCCAGTTTCTGGTGTGCCTTAGGGTTACATTCCCCTGGTCAGCTTGCCAGTGTTTCCGTGGATTCCCTGCTCTGCAGGCGAATGGGTTGGCTGTGCCTCTGCTTGACAAGCTACTTGTAGGGTATCCTTTTTTAGGAAATCTGTGTTGGGAATTTATCTTCCCATTAGCCGGTGGCTTCGGGCCTTGAGGACAGTTGTTGCCCTTCCGGCATCATCCCTTTTCTTTAGGGGATATTCTCCTCCCTATGGAAATGGAGTCCTTGCTTAGGGCTTTTCCTGGATTGTAGGCGGAAAGGTGGGATTGGATCCCCCTGGGGTCTTGCTTGCTCCAAGTCACTTATTGAGTCTTTATTTTGATAGATCCTTAGGTCTATGGCCTTGTTGTCTGTTTTCAGAGTCGGGTTGTACTTGTACTCTGTGGGGATGGCTGTGCTATCCTTATGCTCGTTCCTGTACTTGTTACAGGATACTTTTGTTCCCCTATCTTGGATCCCTGAGGCTGGGTTGGTCCAGCTGGGTGTGGGTCTGCAGGTCAGGATGGCCGAGCGGTCTAAGGCGCTGTGTTCGGGTCGCACGCTCCTCTGGATGTGTGAGCCTGTTGAGTCTATCCTGTTAGCTCAGTCTGCTTAGGTATAGATTTTCCTTTCAACTTGCTCCATTGATTTCAGAAGAGGGTTTAATCTTCTTTCGGGTTCTGAGGGTATACTCTCCTCAGGGGGCCTCGATTGAGGTTTTGTGTTCCCCTTTTTAGGGACCTGTTTGTAGGTCCGGCAACTTAGGTTGCCTGGAGCGTGCCCTCTGTCCGGGGATTGCTTTTGCGGTCTGTTTCTTGCTTGACTGCTTATTCTTCCTCACAAGTACTCCCTGTGTCGTCCTGTTATGGTCTCTGTCTCAAACTTGGGGTTTTTCACCTGGGTGTATTACATATTTTTTCATGGTTGAATGCCTTATTATTCTATGGTCAGACACTGGGAGGACTTTGCCTCTTCAGTTGCATTCCGTGCTTGCAGGATGTTGGAGAGACGTCTGTTCTGTCTCTGTGCCCGGTCTTATCCCGGGTTTCACTTGGTATAGGCGTGGCCTCCTTTCCCTGTTTGGGTCCCTTTGGGTCTCTGTGAGCTGCGCTCACTCTTGGAGGTGTTCTTTTTTGTTTTAGGGGACCTTTCGGTTTCCTTGGTTCTCCTTTGCCTTGTTCCCTTGGTGGTTTCGACTGGTGTCCCCTTCATTTATGGGGGGTGAGCGGTGGGGGACCGTCTGTTGGGTGATGGTGTCTCCTGGAGGATTGTTGGCTCAGTCAAGTCCCTTTGCGGTCTCTAGTTTGGCTTCTGGACTAACTGCTAGTCAGTGTTATTGGGGCTTTTCTTCTTAAAATTTTCTCCGCTTCGGACGAAGCAGGGTTTTTTATTGGGTAGAGGTTTAGGCCAGGTGCTCTCAGTATGGGCCGCCTATTGTACCCTCCTGTCTTGGGTATTGTTTTCCCAAAAGTAATGAATGCAGCTGTGGACTTTTTCCATGTAAGAAGAAAAACATAAATTATGCTTACCTGATAATTTCCTTTTCTTCTGATGGAAATAGTCCACAGTTCCCCACCCGTAATTTTATGTGGGGCATCCTTATATTCTTCTGGCACCTTTTCACCCTGATATTTCTTCTACTGTTCCTTGTTCCTCGGCAGAATGACTAGGGATGAGGAGAGTGGGAGGAGCATTTAAGCCTTTGGCTTGGGTGTCTCTGCCTCCTCCTGGTGGCCAGGTTCTTATTTCCCAAAAATAATGAATGCAGCTTTGGACTCTCTCCATCAGAAGAAAAATAAATGAACAGGTAAGCATAATTTGTTTTTTTTTCTGTAGCTGTATTGAACGTGATGCATTAAACCTTGCGTCGGGTCTATGCCCATTAAAGGGACATTAAACCCAAAATGTTTATTTCATGAACCAGACAGATTATACAATGTTAAACAACATTCCAATTTACTTCTACAGTTGTGCTCATAAGTTTACATACCCTAACAGAATTTGATTTCTTGGCCATTTTGCAGAGAATATGAATGATAACACACAAACTTTTCTTTCACTCATGGTAAGTGTTTGGCTGAAGCCATTTATTATCAATCCACTGTGTTTACTCTTTTTAAATCATGATGACAACAGAAACTACCCAAATGACCCTGATAAAAAGTTGACACAGAGGTTTAAATGGCTATTAAAGGTAACCATCCTCACCTGTGATCTGGACTCCTGACAGACCCTTGCATCTTTCATCTAGTGCTGCACTGATGATTCTGGAAAGCAAAAGAATTGTCAAAGGACCTGCGGGAAAAGGTAGTTGAACTGTATAAAACAGGAAAGGGATATAAAAAGTTATCCAAGGAATTGAGAATGCAAATCAGCATTTGTTCAAACTCTAATCAAGAAGTGCAAAATGAGGGGATCTGTTGAAACCAAACCACACTCAGGTAAACCAACTAAAATTTCAGCCACAACTGCCAGGAAAATTGTTCGGGATGCAAAGACAAACCCACAAATAACTTCAGGTGAAATACAGGACTCTCTGAAAACATGTGGTGTGGCTGTTTCAAGATGCACAATAAGGAGGCACTTAAAGAAAGATGGGCTGCATGGTCGAGTCGCTGGATTAAAGCCATAACTACGTAAATGCCACAAAGTATCCTGCTTTCAATATGCCCAACAGCATAGGGACAAGCCTCAAACCTTCTGGCACAAAGTCATTTGGAGTGATGAGACCAAAATTGAGCTTTTTGGCCACAACCATAAATGCTACATTTGGAGAGGAGTCAACAAGGTCTATGATGAAAGGTACACCATTCCTACTGTGAAACACGGAGATGCATCGCTGATATTTTGGGGATGTGTGTGCTACAAGGGCACAGGAAATTTGGTCGGAATTGATGGCAAGATGAATGCAGTATGTTATCAAACAGAACCCCTCATTTTCCACTTCTTAGAGTTTGAACACTGCTGATTTGCATTCTCAATTCTTGGATATCTTTTTATATCCCTTTCCTGTTTTATACAGTTCAACTACCTTTTCCCGCAGATCATTTGACAATCTTTTTTCTTTCCCCATGACTCAGAATCCTGAAACGTCAGTGCAGCACTGAATAAAAGAGGCAACGGTCTGTCAGGAGTCCAGAAACTCATTGACCTTTTATACACACGCACTAATTACAAGCAAACAGATCACAGGTGAGGATGGTTACCTTTAATAGCCATTCAAACCCCCTTTGTCAACTTGTGTGCATGTTATCAGGCCAAAATCACCAGGCTATGTAAACTTTTTATCAGGGTCATTTGGGTAGTTTCTGTTGTCATTATGATTTAAAAAGAGTAAACACAGTTGATTGACAATAAATGGCTTCAGCCAAACACTAACCATGAGTGAAAGAAAAGTTTTCTATGAAAAATGGCCAAGAAATCATAAATTCTGCCAGGGTATGTAAACTTATGAGCACAACTGTGTTATCTAATTTGCTTCGTTCTTTAGATATCCTTTGTAGAAGAAATAGCAATGCACATGGGTCAGCCAATCACACGAAGCATCAATGTGCAGCAATCAATCAGCAGCTACTTATCCTATCTAGATATGCTTTTTGGGAAAGAATATCAAGAGAATTCAGCAAAATAGGTAATAGAAGTAAATTTAGAAAGTTGCTTAAAATTGTATTCTCTATCTGAATTATGAAATACTTTTTTTGGGTTTAATGTCCCTTTATGGACCAGATTACAACTGGAGCGGTATTTAATGGTTCTGCGCTAACTCGGCTAGAAGTATGCGTTTTGCGCGCATGGTGTAATGTATTTTCCTCATAGAAGTCAATAGAGATAAAAAACGAAGAAAAAAACACCAAACTCGTGCGCAATCTTAATTGCATATTGTCAAGTCTGCTAACCCGACATGAAAATCTGAATATTTTACATTATTATTATATATATATATATATATATATATATATGTGGCACCGATACCGATACTAGTATCGGTATCGGTACCGATACCAGGTACTTGCATGAGTACTTGTACTCGTGCAAATGCACCGATACTTAAACCGATACCTCCACTTACTACCCATATGCTATCTTGTGGTGTTTTTTTCAAACTGCGTGTTCCCATTTCATTTAAAGCTGGAGTGGAGACTAAACTAAAAATTGTTTACTACTGTTCTGCCAATACAAATTGCTCTTATTTGTATTATTGTAGGAGAGATCACTGTACTGCGTTCAGACAAACCCCTGAAGTACTGGGCAGTTAATAAACTGAGATTTCCAGCTCTGGCTAAAATGGCCCAAAATATCTTTCTGCCCCAAAATATCTTTCTGCCCCATGCAGTAGTGTGGAAAGTTGAACCTTCTTACTGATAGCAAAAACAGACTTATAGCTGAACATGCAGAGACGCTTCTGTTCTGTTCCTTAAAAAGAACTTGCCACTAACTTTTGAAAAATTATTCTAATTGCTAGTTCTCATCTTGCACAATTATGTTCAAAACATACTGTACTCTGAGGAACATCTTAGCTTATATAATTGCAGGAAGAGTACTCATAGGAAAAAATTAAGTTAATCCCAATGAACACTCATCCGGCAATTATAGGACTAGATTTAGATTACATTTGATTGGCAAGCTTTATCAATGCTCTGTTCACATTTCCAACTCCATAGCCTTTAATGGAGTAGGATGTGTAATGAGAGCATTGGTAAAGCTTACCAGTCAAATGTAATCTAGCCCATAGTGTTGTTCACCATGATTAAATAGTATTCTGTTCTATTTTTTACTGTATGGCACTTTTGGTTGGTTGCAATTTTATATTTGTTATTTATTGTTGTTGTTAATATATTTTATTGTAATATTTTTATTTCTAAACATGTTCTGTGAACTTTGTGACAAATAAAACCTGTTTTATTATTTCATAATGTCTTTTGAGCTACAGTCCTTCATAATTATAAAGAAGGAATCTTAAATAATTAGTCTGTATTGTGCTTGGTAAACTGTCACATGACATAAAAAAAAGTATCGGTAATTGGTATCGGCGAGTATTTGAAAACAAGTATCGGTACTTGTACTCAGTCTTAAAAAAATGGTATCGGTGCAACCCTAATATATATATATATATATATATATATATATATATATATATATATATATATATATATATATATATAGTGTGTGTGTGTGTGGAGGCTCAGATATATATATGTAAGATATATATATATTTGAGCCCTTATAACTTTTTTTTTGTGCAATATTTATTTTATAAATATTTTTAATTAGACAAATGTTATAAATGTAACTGTACTTTGTAATGTATTTTCTTTTACACTTTTTTGTTTGTTTTACGAAACACTTAACCAGAGCTCTGAAATTGCGCTATCCTGAAGCTTGTTAACTTAACTCAAGTGTTCATTTTTTCCTTTTAGTTTGTAATACATGGGATAAACCAGACACAAACCCCTTTTTGCTCCTGTGTAATTGTTAGCGCTCCATTCGTAATTTGGCCCTAAATGTTTTATTTAGAAAACATGACAGTAATAAGCAGAATAGTCTTGTTCACTCAAAAATCATTATATTTGTTTTATTTTTCAGCTGTTTGATTTTTATTTATTTTTATTTTTTCATGTTACATAGCCATGAAGTTGATGACAGCCTTGGTTAATGTGGCATTAAACCTAAGCATCAACATGGATAATACACAAAGACAGTATGAAGCAGAAAGAAACAAAATGATTGGAAAACGAGCCAATGACAGACTGGAGCTTTTACTGCAAAAACGTAAAGAGGTCAGAAAATCGGTGTCCTTCTGAGTTGTATTGTTATTATATCTTTTCAGTACAATATATTTAGTACTCCTTAAACAAAAATATTTAAATGCTGTGCCTAACTAAGCATATTTTGGATTTGATAATTTAACTGTTTAGTCTGTATGTACAGCTTTGTTGAGCTGCAGAAAATGTACTTTTTAGAATCGATAGCAGTTAATACACCTATGTGTTTTGAAAGCAATTCAGAACTCAAAATGATCAAGATTGAATGTATTCAAATTATCAGAAAGATCACTGAAAACACAAGAGTGTATAGATCATATAGATCTAAAAGTACATAAAATACAAGACAACATAAATAAAAATGTTAAGAATAATAAAATGCAAAAAATAATTATTGTAAACACTAACGGGACTATCAACACTCTAATGCATACAGACTCCACAAGAAAGCTGAAAGGTACTGTCTGCACATAAGCAAAGATGGGATCTATGCTATACTGTATCCCATATAGTGCATGAATATCTAACAGGGTTACATGCATCCAAGACAAGTCAGTATGTGTTCTGTAAGATAGTATGCCAGGACTAATGCAATAGAGACCTACAGATAATCAAGAAATGCTGAATTACTTTTAAACACAGTTGTATTAACTACTATCAATTATTTCTTGCATTAATGTTTAAGGGTATACAGCAAGATCAGTATAATAAATTAATATTTCCTTCTATTAGAAGAGAGTCCACGTTGACATGACCTATGGGAAATACTATTCCTGGCCACAAGGAGGAGGCAAAAACACCCCAAACAAGACTATAAATACCCCTCTTACCTCCCCTACCCCCAGTAGTTCTATACTTCGTCTCATTGAGGGAGGCAGAGAGAGGTGCGCTGTAATAAAGAGAAGAAGTTTATCATGGTTTGACTCAGGAGAGCTGGGGATTATATATCCATATGAATCCCTAAGTAGTATTGGAATATATATTGCTGGTTGATGCTGGGTTTCTCATGCCACTTTCTAGTTTACCTTATCCCCTGTCTGATAACGCAGTGTAACTCTCATTTTATTTTGTCTAAGAAAGAGGAGGTAAAGGTTTTTGTGTTTCACATTACATTACAGACTCATGAGTGAGTTGTCCCCTTTTTTATGCCATTTTGTCTAATAAAGATGAGGTATAAATCTTGTCTCTGTGTAAAGTGTTGGGCCCACTTGACAGAGAGCAATTTGCCACTGTTACCCGGAGTACCAGGAATGGCGGATTGGTGCTGTGGCACGGTTGTATGCAGGTTTTGGGCAAGGTTTGGTACGTATATGTGCTTTTTAAGACATTAGAAAGTTGCAGCTAGGTGCTCGTACAGAAAGCCGCACTCGTGGTTTGTTGCCTGGTCATCCCTGTTCTACTGTTTACCGTCCGGAGTTCACCCAATGTCGCCTGGAGTAGGGAGTTAATAGAGTTCAGAACGGTCCCTAAGGTTCATGGTGAACAGATCATCCCTTACGATCTTCTAGTAATCTCAAACCACTGGCTTTGTTCTAATACAGGCCTTAGTGTTGGCCAGTGACATCACCTCTCACTGTGGATGGCGTTCTTTCGCACCATTTCCTCTCCAGATACACTGCTCAATAGTTCGGTGTGGGAAAAGTGACATTGTGACTAAGCTGGTCTGGGTGTGGTAAGAAGCCCTGAACGGGACTTTAAGGGGACAGTTGTTTGTGTGGAATATCCCTCTGTGCTGTTCACGATATTTGTTTTAAGTAAAATGGCCGACTCTGTGGAGCGTCTGGAGAATTCTCCTTCGGGAAGGAATCTTTGGATAATATAAAATGTTTACTTTGTTGCACTGTCTTTGGTGGATGTATCGGATGAATTAAATGATGGTTTTCACTTGCGGATATACTTCTCTCCGGCTGGGAGCCCATGTGTGGCTATATATACGCTACGGCTGTGCTCCGTGACTTCTGAATGGGATCTTTCAGTTGACTTTGAGAAGGAGTTTGCTACCATTCACCCTCCAGCGAATGTGTTGGAGCACTCAGTGGAGAGGATGACTAGGTTTAATGTGCAGCAGCTCTGGCTTTTTTAGATAGATTCTTGTATACCCTAGAGATCCGGGTGGTTACTTTGTCTGGAGAATGATGTTTTCCTAGTACCGGATCGGGGCCTGGTACTGGGCCGAGAAACCCGGGCGTTTTCCCTGTTTTACCTATTATTGACAAGATCATTTCTAGGGAAAAGGAGTGGATAGGCTGTCAAAATGTTGAAAACCTCTGAGAAAACTAATGGTTTCCTGGAAGCTGCTAGATCATGGTCTGATTCGATAGCGAAGAGGATTAAGGGGATTTCCCTGGAGGAGATCTGGGATCAGATCAGTTTTTTGGTATTACCGAACGATTACATCAGGGAAACTTTCCTGCACATTGTCCTCATCACCTAGAGGATCTCCAGTGTTGCAGATTTGTCTAGACAAGACCTGTGTGTTCTGTCGCAGCAGGGGGATCACGTTCCTGAACAGGGCCTTTTAGCTTCGTCCATTAGGAGCAGAGCCCTTAGTTGGTCAGATTTTAGATTACCCTGCAAGATCAGTCAGAGGAAACAGTGGGTTTTCCCTTGTACAGAGTCCAGCAGGTATGCCGGAGGAGAGGTGCACGAACATGCATCAGACTGTATTTCATAAGTCATCCAGTAGGTCTCCTGTGGGGACATTGTTTGGCTGCTAGTGAGAATGAACCCGATTGGGCTTCGGTCTGCTTAGTGGGCAGACTTTCTTTGTATTGGAATGATTGGGCCCGGTCAGTCTAGGACCCTTGGGTACTGGATATTATCCATCTGGGCTACAGGTTCTGTTTTACGTTCCATCCTCCCATGGGGCTGCTTGGTTCCTTTAAGGGTTCCAGAGGATTTTGTCTTTCGTTGTGTGGATGACCTCCTTGACATGGGAGCTATCGTCTCTATTCTGAAGTCTTAGTGGGAAAGCTTTTTTTTATTTTTTTTTATTTTTAATTTTATTGAGGTTTTACTAGAAAAAGCTACAGACAACAGAAATTGTAAAATGCCAGAAGTGCAATAGTTCTGCAATGACCAAAGTATCATAATATATTGAGAACAAGCTATGGTGTTGGCTATAACCGAAAAACATTAAAAAGAGAACACTTTTAAAGTACCAACTCGGCACTCAATATCAAATTGAAGGCATACATTCTATGGTTAGTAAATGCACATTAGTATAATAATGCTTACATTATGTGATCCTTACATAACCAAAACCAAACATAGAAAACATGTTGCAGAACTGCATATACCACATAGACCTGGAAACCTCACCTTTTCTATTTTTTATTGTCTATATATTGACTGTGTAGACCACCAGCCAACACAAGAAGACTATTTGGCAAAACCTTTATCCACTCTTGGACCTCAGTTCTTGATAGTACATTGCACATGAGGATTGTTTAAGAATATAATTATCTTATTTAAGCATATAAATTCTATAGCCTTGTATAAATAAGATCACGCATATATGTATAATCCCCCTGATGAATAGTAGAATGTATAATAAAGTAATACCTCCTAATGACGACTACGGCATCTGATAGACTCTTGATATAAAAGTTGTCCAAAAGGGGAACAGCAGGAATAAAGAGTAAGGGGTCAGAAATCTCTGTAGTTAGCTGAAATTATCTCAATAGTATTATTAGACACATTATAAGATCAGCACATATGCATTTTAACATAAGTATCTAGTAGGATATTAATGAAAAGGAATAAAATAAGGGTTAATATTGTCAACTCTCAGCCTTGCATATTCCAGGGGTGGAACATTGGGAAGTAGACTTGTTGAATAGGCAGACTCTCCATTCGGAAGAATTCTATCTAAATCAGGAAGTTTTTTCAGGAAATAATCCGTCAATGTGGTATTCCAGATATAGATTTGATGACCTCCTGCTTCAATGCTAATCCTTCGAGGTATGGTGCTAGGACTAGGGATCCTAGGGCGGAGCTAATGTACGCACTTGTAGTTCCTTGGATACTACAACTTGGTTTACCTGTTCCCTCCATTTGTTGTTTTCTTCTATAAGGTACGACGAGTCCACGGATTCATCCTTTACTTGTGGGATATTATCCTCCTGCTAACAGGAAGTGGCAAAGAGCACCACAGCAGAGCTGTCTATATAGCTCCTCCCTTAGCTCCACCCCCCAGTCATTCTCTTTGCCTACTCTAAGTACTAGGAGGGGTAAAGTGAAAGTGGTCGTAACATTTTAGTTTTTAATTTCTTCAAGCAAGAGTTTATTTTAAATGGTACCGGTGTGTACTATTTACTGTCAGGCAGCAGATGGATAAAGACTTCTGCCTGGAGGATGATGATCTTAGCATTTGTAACTAAGATCCAATGCTGTTCCCACAGAGGCTGAGGAGTACAGGAAACTTTAGTGTGAGGAACGTTTTCATGCTATACAGCAGTGAGGTATGTTCAGTCATATTTTGCTGGAGAGACTGTGTATTTCAGAAAGGCTGACAATATACCCATGAGGGTAAGCAGTAATCCTAAGAGCTAATAAGAAGGGTATTACTAAGCTTGCATAAGGTGCTAATTACAAAAATGGTTGACACTGAGTTGTAAATGTTTGGGGGCAAACGTTTTTATGAAATGGGAGTGCTGTAAACGTTTTGTGGGAAATAACGTTTTGGGCAACTTTATTGAGGGTACACTTGGCTTATTTTTTGGGTCTCAGAACCCACATGGCTAGTTAAAACCGCTCTGGTGCGGTTCTTTGAGGCTGTAGAGACATCGAGTGAGATAGGCGGGGCTTATTTTTGCGCCTCAGATGCGCAGTTATTTTCTCGCAGCAAGCTCTAACTCCTGAGGGCCCTGGTGGATGTTTTGGGCCAAATCAAAGCTTTAACCCCACATTTACTATCCCTGAAGGCAGGTAGGGCCACAGCAGGGCTGTGGCAAGGTGCTGAGGGTGTTTTTTTCAGGATTTAGGCCTAATTTCTCCAACATTGGTGTGTCCGGTCCACGGCGTCATCCTTGTGGGAATATCTCTTCCCCAACAGGAAATGGCAAAGAGTCCCAGCAAAGCTGGCCATATAGTCCCTCCTAGGCTCCGCCCACCCCAGTCATTCTCTTTGCCGTTGCACAGGCAACATCTCCACGGAGATGGTTAAGAGTATGTGGTGTTTAAATGTAGTTTTTTTATTCTACTATCAAGAGTTTATTTTAAAATAGTGCTGGTATGTACTATTTACTCTGAAACAGAAAAGGATGAAGATTTCTGTTTGTGAGAGGAAGATGATTTTAGCAGACAATAACTAAAATTGATTGCTGTTTCCACATAGGACTGTTGAGATGAAGTAACTTCAGTTGGGGGAAACAGTTAGCAGACTTTTCTGCTTAAGGTATGACTAGCCATATTTCTAACAAGACTGTGTAATGCTGGAAGGCTGTCATTTCCCCTCATGGGGACCGGTAAGCCATTTTCTTAGTTTCAAACAGAATAAAGGGCTTAATATGGGCTATAAAACTGGTAGACACTTTTATGGGCTAAATCGATTGCTTTATTTAGACATGTTATACATGTTTATGCTGATAATTCACACTTATAAACTTGGGGAACGTTTTTTAACGTCAGGCACTATGTTAGACACCTTTTCCAGTCAGGGAGGGCCTTCCCAGTTGTAGGCTGAGTCTCATTTTCGTGCCATTACTGCACAGTTGTTTTTGAGAGCAAGACATGCAGATGCATGTGTGAGGACCTGAAAGTAGTTGGAAAAGTTCCTAGAAGGCTTCTTTTGGTATCGTATTCCCCCCTGGGTTTGGTAGAGTCGCAGCAAAGGCTGTAGCTGGGACTGTAGAGGGGTTAAAACTGTAACCGGCTCCGGTTTCGTTATTTTAAGGGTTAAAGCTCTGAAAATTGGTGTGCAATACTTTGAATGCTTTAAAACACTGTGGTGAAATTTTGGTAAATTTTGAACAATTCCTTCATACTTTTTCACATATTCAGTAATAAAGTGTGCTCTGTTTAAAATTTAAAGAGACAGTAACGGTTTTGTTTTAAAACGTTTTTCTTCTGTTAAGTGTGATCAGTCCACGGGTCATCATTACTTCTGGGATATTACTCCTCCCCAACAGGAAGTGCAAGAGGATTCACCCAGCAGAGCTGCATATAGCTCCTCCCCTCTACGTCACTCCCAGTCATTCTCTTGCACCCAACGACTAGATAGGATGTGTGAGAGGACTATGGTGATTATACTTAGTTTTATATCTTCAATCAAAAGTTTGTTATTTTAAAATAGCACCGGAGTGTGTTATTATCTCTCTGGCAGAGTTTGAAGAAGAATCTACCAGAGTTTTTGTTATGATTTTAGCCGGAGTAGTTAAGATCATATTGCTGTTTCTCGGCCATCTGAGGAGAGGTAAACTTCAGATCAGGGGACAGCGGGCAGATGAATCTGCATAGAGGTATGTAGCAGTTTTTATTTTCTGACAATGGAATTGATGAGAAAATCCTGCCATACCGATATAATGTCATGTATGTATACTTTACACTTCAGTATTCTGGGGAATGGTACTTCACTAGAATTACACTGTATGAAATACATAAAGCTGTTTAATAACTAGAGATTATGTTTAACGTTTTTGCTGGAATGTAAAATCGTTTTCATTTGCTGAGGTACTGAGTGAATAAATGTTTGGGCACTATTTTTCCACTTGGCAGTTGCTTAATCTGTTTTTCTGACAGTTTCTGTTCTCCCTCACTGCTGTGTGTGAGGGGGAGGGGCCGTTTTTTGGCGCTTTTACTACGCATCAAATATTTCAGTCAGCAACTCATTGTATTCCCTGCATGATCCGGTTCATCTCTACAGAGCTCAGGGGTCTTCAAAACTTATTTTGAGGGAGGTAATTTCTCTCAGCAGAGCTGTGAGAATTATAGTTTGACTGAGATAAAAAACGTTTATTCTGTAATTTGTTTCCTGCTTTCAGAATTTGTTATCTTTGCTAATGGGATTAAACCTTTGCTAAAGTTGTGTTGTTTACAAGGATTGAGGCTATAACTGTTTCAATTTATTAATTTTCAACTGTCATAAATCTTCTGTGCTTCTTAAAGGCACAGTACGTTTTAATATTATTCTAATTGAATTGTATTTCCAAGTTGCAAGTTTATTTGCTAGTGTGTTAAACATGTCTGATTCAGAGGATGATACCTGTGTCATTTGTTGCAATGCCAAAGTGGAGCCCAATAGAAATTTATGTACTAACTGTATTGATGCTACTTTAAATAAAAGTCAATCTGTACAAATTGAACAAATTTCACCAAACAACGAGGGGAGAGTTATGCCGACTAACTCGCCTCACGTGTCAGTACCTACATCTCCCGCTCAGAGGGAGGTGCGTGATATTGTAGCGCCGAGTACATCTGGGCGGCCATTACAAATCACATTACAGGATATGGCTACTGTTATGACTGAGGTTTTGGCTAAATTACCAGAACTAAGAGGTAAGCGTGATCACTCTGGGGTGAGAACAGAGTGCGCTGATAATATTAGGGCCATGTCAGACACTGCGTCACAGGTGGCAGAACATGAGGACGGAGAACTTCATTCTGTGGGTGACGGTTCTGATCCAAACAGACTGGATTCAGATATTTCAAATTTTAAATTTAAACTGGAAAACCTCCGTGTATTACTAGGGGAGGTGTTAGCGGCTCTGAATGATTGTAACACAGTTGCAATACCAGAGAAAATGTGTAGGTTGGATAAATATTTTGCGGTACCGACGAGTACTGAGGTTTTTCCTATACCTAAGAGACTTACTGAAATTGTTACTAAGGAGTGGGATAGACCCGGTGTGCCGTTCTCACCCCCTCCGATATTTAGAAAAATGTTTCCAATAGACGCCACCACAAGGGAAACGGTCCCTAAGGTGGAGGGAGCAGTTTCTACCTTAGCTAAGCGTACCACTATCCCGGTGGAGGATAGCTGTGCTTTTTCAGATCCAATGGATAAAAAGTTAGAGGGTTACCTTAAGAAAATGTTTGTTCAACAAGGTTTTATATTGCAACCCCTTGCATGCATTGCGCCGATCACGGCTGCAGCGGCATTCTGGATTGAGTTTCTGGAAGAGAACATTGGTTCAGCTACTCTGGATGACATTACGGACAGGCTTAGAGTCCTTAAACTAGCTAATTCTTTCATTTCGGAGGCCGTAGTACATCTTACTAAACTTACGGCGAAAAATTCAGGATTCGCCATTCAGGCACGCAGGGCGCTGTGGCTAAAATCCTGGTCAGCTGATGTTACTTCTAAGTCTAAATTGCTTAATATACCTTTCAAAGGGCAGACCTTATTCGGGCCCGGGTTGAAAGAGATTATCGCTGACATTACAGGAGGTAAAGGCCATGCCCTGCCTCAGGACAAAGCCAAAGCCATGACTAGACAGTCTAATTTTCGTTCCTTTCGTAATTTCAAAGCAGGAGCAGCATCAACTTCCTCTGCACCAAAACAGGAAGGAGCTGTTGCTCGCTACAGACAAGGCTGGAAACCTAACCAGTCCTGGAACAAGGGCAAGCAGACTAGGAAACCTGCTGCTGCCCCTAAAACAGCATGAATTGAGGGCCCCCGATCCGGGATCGGATCTAGTGGGGGGCAGACTTTCTCTCTTCGCCCAGGCTTGGGCAAGAGATGTTCAGGATCCCTGGGCGCTAGAGATAATATCTCAGGGATACCTTCTGGACTTCAAATACTCTCCTCCAAGAGAGAGATTTCATCTGTCAAGATTGTCAACAATCCAGACAAAGAAAGAGGCGTTTCTACGCTGCGTACAAGAGCTCTTGTTAATGGGAGTAATCCATCCAGTTCCACGATCGGAACAGGGACAGGGGTTTTACTCAAATCTGTTTGTGGTTCCCAAAAAAGAGGGAACTTTCAGACCAATCCTAGACTTAAAGATCCTAAACAAATTCCTAAGAGTTCCATCGTTCAAGATGGAGACTATTCGGACAATTTTACCTATGATCCAAGAGGGTCAGTACATGACCACTGTAGATTTAAAAGATGCTTACCTTCACATACCGATTCACAAAGATCATTATCGGTACCTAAGGTTTGCCTTCCTAGACAGGCATTACCAGTTTGTGGCTCTTCCATTCGGATTGGCTACAGCTCCAAGAATCTTCACAAAGGTTCTGGGTGCTCTTCTGGCGGTACTAAGACCGCGGGGAATCTCGGTAGCTCCTTACCTAGACGACATTCTGATACAAGCTTCAAGCTTTCAAACTGCCAAGTCTCATACAGAGTTAGTGCTGGCATTTCTAAGGTCACATGGATGGAAGGTGAACGAAAAGAAAAGTTCACTTGTTCCACTCACAAGAGTTCCCTTCCTGGGGACTCTTATAGATTCTGTAGAAATGAAGATTTACCTGACAGAGGACAGGCTAACAAGACTTCAAAGTGCTTGCCGCACCCTTCATTCCATTCAACACCCGTCAGTGGCTCAATGCATGGAGGTAATCGGCTTAATGGTAGCGGCAATGGACATAGTACCCTTTGCACGCTTACACCTCAGACCACTGCAACTGTGCATGCTAAGTCAGTGGAATGGGGATTACTCAGACTTATCCCCTTCTCTGAATCTGGATCAAGAGACCAGAAATTCTCTTCTATGGTGGCTTTCTCGGCCACATCTGTCCAGGGGGATGCCATTCAGCAGACCAGACTGGACAATTGTAACAACAGACGCCAGCCTTCTAGGTTGGGGTGCCGTCTGGAATTCTCTGAAGGCTCAGGGACAATGGAGTCAGGAGGAGAGTCTCCTGCCAATAAACATTCTGGAATTGAGAGCAGTTCTCAATGCCCTCCTGGCTTGGCGCCAGTTGACAACTCGGGGGTTCATCAGGTTTCAGTCGGACAACATCACGACTGTAGCTTACATCAACCATCAAGGAGGGACAAGAAGCTCCCTAGCTATGATGGAAGTATCAAAGATAATTCGCTGGGCAGAGTCTCACTCTTGCCACCTGTCAGCAATCCACATCCCGGGAGTGGAGAACTGGGAGGCGGATTTCTTAAGTCGTCAGACTTTTCATCCGGGGGAGTGGGAACTTCATCCGGAGGTCTTTGCCCAAATACTTCGACGTTTGGGCCAACCAGAGATAGATCTCATGGCGTCTCGACAGAACGCCAAGCTTCCTCGTTACGGGTCCAGATCCAGGGATCCAGGAGCAGTCCTGATAGATGCTCTGACAGCACCTTGGGACTTCAGGATGGCTTACGTGTTTCCACCCTTCCCGTTGATTCCTCGATTGATTGCCAGAATCAAACAAGAGAGAGCATCAGTGATTCTAATAGCACCTGCGTGGCCACGCAGGACTTGGTATGCAGACCTGGTGGACATGTCATCCTGTCCACCTTGGTCTCTACCTCTGAAACAGGACCTTCTGATACAGGGTCCCTTCAAACATCAAAATCTAACTTCTCTGAAGCTGACTGCTTGGAAATTGAACGCTTGATTTTATCAAGACGTGGGTTTTCTGAGTCAGTTATTGATACCTTAATACAGGCTAGGAAACCTGTTACCAGAAAGATTTACCATAAGATATGGCGTAAATACCTATATTGGTGTGAATCCAAAGGTTACTCTTGGAGTAAGGTTAGGATTCCTAGGATATTGTCTTTTCTACAAGAAGGTTTAGAAAAGGGTTTATCTGCTAGTTCATTAAAGGGACAGATCTCAGCTCTGTCCATTCTGTTACACAAACGTCTGTCAGAAGTTCCTGACGTCCAGGCTTTTTGTCAGGCTTTGGCCAGGATTAAGCCTGTGTTTAAAACTGTTGCTCCACCATGGAGTTTAAACCTTGTTCTTAATGTTTTACAGGGCGTTCCGTTTGAACCCCTTCATTCCATTGATATAAAGTTGTTATCTTGGAAAGTTCTATTTTTAATGGCTATTTCCTCGGCTCGAAGAGTCTCTGAATTATCAGCCTTACATTGTGATTCTCCTTATTTGATTTTTCATTCGGATAAGGTAGTCCTGCGTACTAAACCTGGGTTCTTACCTAAGGTAGTTACTAACAGGAATATCAATCAAGAGATTGTTGTTCCTTCTTTATGCCCAAATCCTTCTTCAAAGAAGGAACGTCTACTGCACAACCTGGATGTAGTCCGTGCTCTAAAATTTTACTTACAGGCAACTAAGGAATTTCGACAAACGTCTTCTCTGTTTGTCATTTACTCTGGGCAGAGGAGAGGTCAAAAAGCTTCCGCTACCTCTCTTTCTTTTTGGCTTCGTAGCATAATTCGTTTAGCTTATGAGACTGCTGGACAGCAGCCTCCTGAAAGAATTACAGCTCATTCTACTAGAGCTGTGGCTTCCACTTGGGCCTTCAAGAATGAGGCCTCTGTTGAACAGATTTGCAAGGCTGCAACTTGGTCTTCGCTTCATACTTTTTCCAAATTTTACAAATTCGACACTTTTGCTTCATCGGAGGCTATTTTTGGGAGAAAGGTTCTTCAGGCAGTGGTTCCTTCTGTATAAAGAGCCTGCCTATCCCTCCCGTCATCCGTGCACTTTTGCTTTGGTATTGGTATCCCAGAAGTAATGATGACCCGTGGACTGATCACACTTAACAGAAGAAAACATAATTTATGCTTACCTGATAAATTCCTTTCTTCTGTAGTGTGATCAGTCCACGGCCCGCCCTGTTTTTAAGGCAGGTAAATATTTTTTAATTTATACTCCAGTCACCACTTCACCCTTGGCTTTTCCTTTCTCGTTGGTCCTTGGTCGAATGACTGGGAGTGACGTAGAGGGGAGGAGCTATATGCAGCTCTGCTGGGTGAATCCTCTTGCACTTCCTGTTGGGGAGGAGTAATATCCCAGAAGTAATGATGACCCGTGGACTGATCACACTACAGAAGAAAGGAATTTATCAGGTAAGCATAAATTATGTTTTTGTGCTTTATTGACAAGTTTAAGCCTGTTTAACATGTCTGTGCCTTCGGATAAGCTATGTTCTATATGTATGAAAGCCAATGTGTCTCACCATTCAAAATTGTGTGATAATTGTGCCATAGCGTCCAAACAAAGTAAGGACAGTACTGCCACAGATAATGAAATTGCCCAAGATGATTCCTCAGATGAGGGGAGTAGACATGATACTACATCATCTCCTACTGTGTCTACACCAGTTTTGCCCACGCAGGAGGCCCCTAGTACATCTAGCGCGCCAATGCTTATTACCATGCAACAATTGACGGCTGTAATGGATAACTCCATAGCAAATATTTTATCCAAAATGCCTGCATATCAGAGAAAGCGCGATTGCTCTGTTTTAAACACTGAAGAGCAGGAGGGCGCTGATGATAATTGTTCTGTCATACCCTCACACCAATCTGAAGGGGCCATGAGGGAGGTTTTGTCAGATGGGGAAATTTCAGATTCAGGAAAAATTTCTCAACAAGCTGAACCTGATGTTGTGACATTTAAATTTAAATTAGAACATCTCCGCGCACTGCTTAAGGAGGTGTTATCTACTCTGGATGATTGTGACAACTTGGTCATTCCAGAGAAATTATGCAAGATGGACAAGTTTCTAGAGGTTCCGGTGCACCCCGACGCTTTTCCTATACCCAAGCGGGTGGCGGACATAGTGAATAAGGAGTGGGAGAAGCCCGGCATACCTTTTGTTCCCCCCCCCCCTATATTTAAGAAATTATTTCCTATGGTCGACCCCAGAAAGGACTTTTGGCAGACAGTCCCTAAGGTCGAGGGGGCAGTTTCTACTCTAAACAAGCGAACTACTATCCCTATCGAGGATAGTTGTGCTTTCAAAGATCCTATGGACAAAAAATTGGAAGGTTTGCTTAAAAAGATTTTTGTACAGCAGGGTTACCTTCTACAACCCATTTCGTGCATTGTTCCTGTCACTACAGCAGCGTGGTTCTTGTTCGAGGAACTAGAAAAGTCGCTCAGTAGAGAGACTCCGTATGAGGAGGTTATGGACAGAGTTCACGCACTTAAGTTGGCTAACTCTTTTATTTTAGATGCCGCTTTGCAATTAGCTAGATTAGCGGCGAAAAATTCAGGGTTTGCAATTGTGGCGCGCAGAACGCTTTGGCTAAAGTCTTGGTCAGCGGATGTATCATCCAAGACAAAATTGCTTTAACATCCCTTTCAAAGGTAATACTCTCTTTGGGCCAGAATTGAAAGAGATTATCTCAGACATCACTGGGGGAAAGGGCCACGCCCTTCCACAAGATAGGCCTTTCAAGGCCAAGAATAAGTCTAATTTTCGTTCCTTTTGCAATTTCAGGAACGGACCGGCCTCTAATTCTGCATCCTCTAAGCAAGAGGGTAATGCCTCACAGCCCAAACCAGCCTGGAAACCTATGCAAGGCTGGAACAAGGGTAAGCAGGCCAAGAAGCCTGCTGCTGCTAACAAAACAGCATGAAGGAGTAGCCCCCGATCCGGGACCGGTTCTAGTAGGGGGCAGACTCTCTCTTGCTCAGGCTTGGGCAAGAGATGTTCAGGATCCCTGGGCACTAGAAATAGTTTCTCAGGGTTATCTTCTGGAATTCAGGTAACTACCCCCAAGGGGAAGGTTCCACATGTCTCACTTATCCTCAAACCAAATAAAGAGACAGGCGTTCTTACATTGTGTAGAAGACCTGTTAAAGATGGGAGTGATACACCCTGTTCCAATGACCAAACAAGGAATGTGATTTTACTCAAATCTGTTCGTCGTTCCCAAAAAAGAGGGAACCTTCAGACCAATTCTGGATTTAAAGATCCTAAACAAATTTCTCAGGGTACCATCGTTCAAAATGGAAACCATTCGAACTATTCTACCCACTATCCAGGAAGGTCAATTTATGACTACCGTGGATCTAAAGGATGCGTACCTACATATTCCTATCCACAAAGAACATCATCAGTTCCTAAGGTTCGCCTTTCTGGACAAACATTACCAGTTTGTGGCCCTCCCATTCGGGTTAGCCTCTGCTCCAAGGATTTTCACAAAGGTACTTGGGTCCCTTCTAGCGGTTCTAAGACCGAGGGGCATTGCAGTAGTACCGTATTTGGATGACATTTTAATACAAGCGTCGTCCCTTTCAAAAGCAAAGGCTCATACAGACATCGTTCTGGCCTTTCTCAGATCTCACGGATGGAAGGTGAACATAGAAAAGAGTTCTCTGTCTCCGTCAACAAGAGTTCCCTTCTTTGGAACAATAATAGATTCCTTAGAAATGAGGATTTTTCTGACAAATGTCAGAAAGTCAAAACTTCTAAGCACTTGTCAAGTTCTTCACTCTGTTCCACGTCCTTCCATAGCTCAGTGCATGGAAGTAGTAGGGTTGATGGTTGCAGCAATGGACATAGTTCCTTTTGCACGAATTCATCTAAGACCATTACAACTGTGCATGCTCAAACAGTGGAATGGGGACTATACAGACTTGTCTCCAGTGATTCAAGTAGATCAGAAGACCAGAGATTCACTCCGTTGGTGGCTGACCCTGGACCATCTATCCCAGGGAATGAGCTTCCGCAGACCAGAGTGGGTCATTGTCACGACCGACGCCAGTCTAGTGGGCTGGGGCGCGGTCTGGGAATCCCTGAAAGCTCAGGGACTATGGTCTCGGGAGGAGTCTCTTCTCCCGATAAACATTCTGGAACTAAGAGCGATATTCAATGCTCTCAGGGCTTGGCCTCAGCTTGCAAAGGCCAGATTCATAAGATTCCAATCAGACAACATGACGACTGTTGCGTATATCAATCAGGGGGGAACAAGGAGTTCCCTAGCGATGAAAGAAGTGACCAAAATAATACAATGGGCGGAGGATCACTCCTGCCATCTATCTGCGATCCACATCCCAGGTGTGGAAAACTGGGAAGCGGATTATCTGAGTCGTCAGACTTTCCATCCGGGGGAGTGGGAACTCCACCCGGAGATCTTTGCCCAGTTGATTCAATTATGGGGCATTCCAGACATGGATCTGATGGCGTCTCGTCAGAACTTCAAGGTTCCTTGCTACGGGTCCAGATCCAGGGATCCCAAGGCGACTCTAGTGGATGCACTAGTAGCACCTTGGACCTTCAACCTAGCTTATGTGTTTCCACCGTTTCCTCTCATTCCCAGGCTGGTAGCCAGGATCAAACAGGAGAGAGCCTCGGTGATCTTGATAGCTCCTGCGTGGCCACGCAGGACTTGGTATGCAGACCTGGTGAATATGTCGTCGGTTCCACCATGGAAGCTACCTTTGAGACAGGACCTTCTTGTTCAGGGTCCATTCGAACATCCAAATCTGGTCTCCCTCCAGCTGACGGCTTGGAGATTGAACGCTTGATTCTATCAAAGCTTGGGTTTTCAGATTCTGTGATAGATACTCTGGTTCAGGCCAGAAAACCGGTAACTAGAAAGATTTACCATAAAATATGGAAAAGATATATCTGTTGGTGTGAATCCAAGGGATTCCCATGGAATAAGATAAAAATTCCTAAGATTCTTTCCTTTCTGCAAGAAGGTTTGGATAAAGGATTATCTGCGAGTTCTCTAAAGGGACAGATTTCTGCTTTATCTGTCTTACTACACAAACGACTGGCAGCTGTGCCAGATGTTCAAGCATTTGTTCAGGCTCTGGTTAGGATCAAGCCTGTTTACAGACCTTTGACTCCTCCCTGGAGTCTAAATCTAGTTCTTTCAGTTCTTCAAGGGGTTCCGTTTGAACCTCTACATTCCATAGATATTAAGTTATTATCTTGGAAAGTTTTGTTTTTGGTTGCTATTTCTTCTGCTAGAAGAGTTTCAGAGTTATTTGCTCTGCAGTGTACTCCGCCCTATCTGGTGTTCCATTCAGATAAGGTTGTTTTGCGTACTAAGCCTGGTTTTCTTCCAAAGGTTGTTTCCAACAAGAATATTAACAAGGAGATAGTTGTACCTTCTTTGTGTCCGAAACCAGTTTCAAAGAAGGAACGTTTGCTACACAATTTTGATGTAGTCCGTGCTCTAAAATTCTACTTAGAAGCTACAAAAGAATTCAGACAAACATCTTCTCTGTTTGTCGTCTATTCTGGTAAAAGGAGAGGTCAAAAAGCAACTTCTACCTCTCTTTCCTTTTGGCTTAAAAGCATCATCCGATTGGCTTATGAGACTGCCGGACGGCAGCCTCCTGAAAGAATCACAGCTCACTCCACTAAGACTGTGGCTTCCACATGGGCCTTCAAGAACGAGGCTTCTGTTGATCAGATATGTAAGGCAGTGTCTTCACTGCACACTTTTGCCAAATTTTACAAATTTTATACTTTTGCTTCTTCGGAGGCTATTTTTGGGAGAAAGGTTTTGCAAGCCGTGGTGCCTTCCGTTTAGGTGACCTGATTTGCTCCCTCCCTTCATCCGTGTCCTAAAGCTTTGGTATTGGTTCCCACAAGTAAGGATGACGCCGTGGACCGGACACACCAATGTTGGAGAAAACAGAATTTATGCTTACCTGATAAATTACTTTCTCCAACGGTGTGTCCGGTCCACGGCCCGCCCTGGTTTTTTAATCAGGTCTGATGAATTATTTTCTCTAACTACAGTCACCACGGTACCATATGGTTTCTCCTATATTTTTCCTCCTGTCCGTCGGTCGAATGACTGGGGTGGGCGGAGCCTAGGAGGGACTATATGGCCAGCTTTGCTGGGACTCTTTGCCATTTCCTGTTGGGGAAGAGATATTCCCACAAGTAAGGATGACGCCGTGGACCGGACACACCGTTGGAGAAAGTAATTTATCAGGTAAGCATAAATTCTGTTTTCAATCCGGTTTGCACATTAAAGGGTTAAATGTTATAATTCCTTGTGGGGCAATCTTAACCACATATATTGTGTCTGCTTGCAAAATTTTTAAAACTTTGGTGCATTTTAAGGCTGTTTTGCAGAACGTGTATGCTTTTTTTTCTCTTAAAGGCGCAGTACCTTTTTTTAAGAGTGTTATTTTTTCACTAAATAAAGGGTTTTCATGCTTGTTTGTAGTCATTACTAGCCTGTTCAACATGTCTGACATTGAGGAAAGCCAATGTTCAATATGTTTAGAAGCCATTGTGGAACCTCCACTTAGAATGTGTCCCTCATGCACTGAAAAGTCAATAAATTGCAAGGAACATATTTTAGCTACTAAAAGTATGTCGCAGGATGATTCTCAGTCAGAAGGGAATCAGGTTATGCCATCTAATTCTCCCCAAGTGTCACAACCATTAACGCCCACACAAGCGACGCCAAGTACTTCTAGTGCATCTAATTCTTTCACCCTGCAAGATATCGCCGCAGTTATGAATACTACCCTCACAGAGGTTTTATCTAAGCTGCCTGGGTTGCAGGGGAAGCGCAGTAGGTCTGTTGTGTAAACAAACGCTGAGCCCTCTGACGCTTTATTAGCCATATCCGATGTACCCTCACAATGTTCTGAGTTGGGGGTGAGGGATTTGCTGGCTCAGGGAGAGATTTCTGATTCAGGAAATATGTTCCCTCAGACAGACTCAGATTTGACAGCTTTTAAATTTAAACTAGAACACCTCCGCTTATTGCTCAGGGAGGTTTTAGCGACTCTGGATGATTGTGACCCTATTGTAGTTCCAGAGAAATTGTGTAAAATGGACAGATTCCTAGAGGTTCCTGCCTACACTGTTTTTCCGGTCCCTAAGAGGATTTCGGGAATTGTTACTAAGGAGCGGGATAGACCAGGTATTCCGTTCGCTCCCCCTCCTACTTTTAAGAAAATGTTTCCCATATCAGACACCATGCGGGACTCGTGGCAGACGGTCCCTAAGGTGGAGGGAGCTATTTATACCCTGGCTAAGCGTACAACTATACCTATTGAGGACAGTTGTGCTTTCAAAGATCCTATGGATAAAAAATTAGAGGGTCTCCTAAAGACAATATTTGTTCATCAGGGTTTTCTTCCCCAACCTATAGCGTGCATTGTTCCTGTAACTACTGCAGCTGCTTTTTGTTTTGAGGCTCTGGAGGAGGCTCTTCAGGTTGAGACCCCCTTAGATGATATTCTGGATAGAATTAGGGCTCTCAAGCTAGCTAATTCTTTCATTACAGATGCCGCTTTTCAACTGGCTAAATTAGCGGTAAACAATTCAGGTTTTTCCATTTTAGCGCATAGAGCGTTATGGCTTAAGTCCTGGTCTGCTGATGTGTCATCAAAAGCTAAGCTTTTAGCCATCCATTTCACGGGTAAGACCATATTCGGGCCTGAACTGAAAGAGATCATTTCAGACATCACTGGAGGGAAAGGCCATGCCCTTCCTCAGGATAAGACGAATAAGATGAGGACCAAACAAAATAATTTTCGTTCCTTTCGAAACTTCAAAGGGTGGTCCCTCTTCCCTGCCGCAAAGCAAGAGGGGAATTTTGCTCAATCCAAGTCAGTCTGGAAACCTAACCAAACTTGGAACAAGGGTAAACAGTCCAAGAAGCCCGCTGCTGCCACCAATACAGCATGAAGGGGAAGCCCTTGATCCGGGAGCGGATCTAGTAGGGGGCAGACTTTCTCTCTTCGCTCAGGCAAGAGACTTCAGGACTCCTGTGCTTTAGAAATCGTAACCGAGGGGTATCTTCTAGATTTTCAAACCAGACAAAAAGAGAGGCGTTCTTACGCTGTGTAGAAGACCTATATACCATGGGAGTGATCTGCCCAGTTCCGAAAACAGAACAGGGGCAAGAGTTCTACTCCAATATGTTTGTGGTTCCCAAAAAAGAGGGAACCTTCAGACCAATTTTGGATCTCAAGATCCTACACAAATTCCTCAGAATCCCATCCTTCAAGATGGAGACCATTCGGACTATTTTGCTGATGATGCAGGAGGGTCAATATATGACCACCGTGGACTTAAAGGATGCGTATCTACACATTCCTGTCCACAAAGATCATCCCCAGTACCTCAGGTTCGCCTTTCTGGACAAGCATTACCAGTTTCTGGCTCTTCCCTTCGCGTTGGCCACGGCTCCCAGAATTTTCACAAAGGTGCTAGGGTCCCTTCTGGCGGTTCTAAGGCTGTGGGGCATAGCTGTGGTGCCTTATCTGGACGATATCTTAATCCAGGCGTCGACTTACCAACTAGCCAACTCTCACACGGACATCGTGTTGGCTTTTCTAAGATCTCACGGGTGGAAGGTGAACGTAAAAAAGAGTTCACTTATCTCTCTCACAAGAGTTCCATTCCTGGGAACTCTGATAGAAGCAGTGGACATGAAAATTTTTCTGACGGAGGTCAAGAAATCAAAAACTTTATCCATTTGCTGAGCTCTTCATTCCATTTCTTGCCCGTCAGTGGCTCAGTGTATGGAGGTAATCGGCTTAATTATAACGGCAATGGACATAGTTCAGTTTGCTCGCTTACATCTCAGACCACTGCAACTATGCATGCTCAAACAGTGGAATGGGGATTATGCAGATTTATCTCCTCAGATAAATCTGGACCAAGAGACCAGAGACTCTCTTCTTTGGTGGTTGTCACAGGATCATCTGTCCAAGGGAATGTGTTTCCGCAGGCCAGAATGGGTCATAGTGACGACGGACTCCAGCCTACTGGGCTGGGGTGCAGTCTGGAATTCCCTAAAAGCATAGGATTTGTGGACTCAAGAGGAGGCTCTTCTCCCGATAAATATTCTAGAACTGAGAGCGATATTCAACGCGCTTCAGGCGTGGCCTCAGCTGGCGTTAGCCAGATTCATAAGATTCCAGTCGGATAATATCCTCGGGGGGAACAAAGAGTTCTCTAGCGATGATAGAGGTTACCAAAATAATTCAATGGGCAGAGACTCACTCTTGCCATCTATCAGCAATCTATATCCCAGGAGTGGAGAACTGGGAAGCGGATTTTCTAAGTCGTAAGACTTTTCATCCGGGGGAGTGGGAGCTCCATCCGGAGGTGTTTGCTCAATTGATTCAGCAATGGGGCACACCAGAATTGGATCTGATGGAGTCTTGTCAGAACGCCAAACTTCCTTGTTACGGGTCCAGGTCAAGGGATCCTCAGGCAGTACTGATAGATGCTCTAGCAGTACCCTGGTCGTTCAACCTGGCTTATGTGTTTCCACCATTTCCTCTCCTTCCTCGTTTGATTGCCAGAATCAAGCAGGAGAGAGCTTCGGGGATTTTGATAGCACCTGCGTGGCCACACAGGACTTAGTATGCAGACCTGGTGGACATTTCATCTCTTCCACCATGGACTCTGCCACTGAGACAGGACCTTCTGATTCAAGGTCCATTCCAGCATCCAAATCTAGTTTCTCTGCGACTGACTGCTTGGAGATTGAACGCTTGATCTTATCCAAGCGGGGGTTCTCTGAGTCGGTCATAGATACCTTGATTCAGGCTCGAAAGCCTGTCACCAGGAAAATTTATCATAAGATATGGCGTAAATATCTTTATTGGTGTGAATCCAAAGGCTACTCATAAAGTAAGATCAGGATTTCTAGGATTTTGTCCTTTCTCCAAGAAGGATTGGAGAAGGGACTCTCAGCTAGTTCCTTAAAGGGACAGATATCTTCTTTATCAATTCTATTGCACAAACGTCTGGCAGATGTTCCAGAAGTTCAGTCGTTTTGTCAGGCTTTAGTTAGAATCAAGCCTGTGTTTAAACCTGTTGCTCCGCCATGGAGTTTGAATTTAGTTTTAAATGTTCTTCAAGGGGTTCCGTTTGAACCTATGCATTCCATAGATATTAAGGTTCTATCTTGGAAAGTTCTGTTTTTAGTTGCTATCTCTTCGTCTCGAAGAGTTTCTGAACTATCTGCATTGCAATGCGATTCGCCTTATCTTGTTTTCCATGCTGATAAGGTGGTTTTGGGTGCCAAACCTGGATTCCTTCCTAAGGTTGTTACTAATAGGAATATCAATCAGGAAATTGTTGTTCCTTCTCTGTGTCCTAATCCTTCCTCTAAGAAGGAGCGTCTGTTGTACAACTTGGACGTGGTTCGTTCTTTGAAGTTTTACTTGCAAGCAACCAAAGATTTTCGTCAAACATCTTCTTTGTTTGTTGTTTATTCTGGAAAACGTAGAGGTCAAAAAGCTACGGCTACCTCTTTCTTTTTGGCTGAAAAGCATCATCCGTTTGGCATACGAGACTGCTGGACAGCAGCCTCCTGAAAGGATTACAGCTCACTCTACTAGAGCGGTGGCTTCCACATGGGCTTTTAAAAATGATTCTTCTGTTGAACAGATTTGTAAGGCTGCGACTTGGTCTTCGCTTCATACCTTTTCCAAATTTTCCAAATTTGATACTTTTGTTTCTTCTGAGGCTATTTTTGGGAGAAAAGTTCTTCAAGCAGTGGTGCCTTCTGTTTAATAATTTGTCTTGTCCCTCCCATTCATCCTTGTCCTGTAGCTTTGGTATTGTATCCCACAAGTAAAGGATGAATCCGTGGACTCGTCGTACCTTATAGAAGAAAAGTAAATTTATGCTTACCTGATAAATTAATTTCTTCTATGGTACGACGAGTCCACGGCCCGCCTTGTCATTTTAAGACGGATTATATTTTTTGATTTTAAACTTCAGTCACCTCTGCACCTTGTAGTTTCTCCTTTTTCTTCCTGTACCTTTGGTCGAATGACGGGGGTGGAGCTAAGGGAGGAGCTATATAGACAGCTCTGCTGTGGTGCTCTTTGCCACTTCCTGTTAGCAGGAGGATAATATCCCACAAGTAAAGGATGAATCCGTGGACTCGTCGTACCATAGAAGAAATTAATTTATCAGGTAAGCATAAATTTTTCTTTTTCACTGAGTGGTGGCTCGGATCAAACAGTAGGGTGTTCCTTCTATTTTAATTGCTTTTGCGTGGCTGCGCAAGCTTTGGTATGCTGACTTAGTGAGAATGTCTTCTGATCCTCCTTGGCGATTGCCCCGTCTCTGGGATTTGTCATCTCAGGGTCCTTTCTTTTATCATGATCTTGCTACTTTGCAGTTAACTGCCTGTAGATTAAAAAGGTTGAGAGATGGTTCTTTTATAAAATATTTGTCTCCTTTCAGGTCGGCTAACCTGTTTTTTTTTTTTTCTACTGGTTCTCGTTCTGACTTGTTCATTTTTTTCCTCTCGTTTTTCTTCCGTTTTCAGAAGGCTTTTGAGTTGGAAGCTATGCCTGTTTGATCATGAACCATTTTTGGTTCTTTTCTCTTTTTGATGTTTTGTTTGTGTTGGGCAGGTGTTTGCCCTACTTTGTTGTTAGTTGCTTCTTAAGAGGCATGTTCGTTTTTAATGTTTTGAAGCTTGTTTAAGCTTCTGTTTCTGGTGACCTCGTCTTCTTGGAGACGGCGTTTGTTGGAGGAGTTCTGTATTTTTCCTTGTAGGATGAATCTCCTTCTTGCGATGAGAGTCCATTCAATGTGGCCTATGTGATGATAGGCATGTTTCTTTGATCGGTGTCTTTTGCCTTGGGCCTTCAGATTAAAATCTCAGTGGAGTGGGAAGCAGTGTTTCTGCCATCTATTTTTTTTTCTCTTGTTTGTAAGCTGTTTTGGGTGAAGAATTTTCAGTGTGGGTGCCTTATTTTATTCTTGGACTTCTTTTCTTTTTCTTCCCCTATGAACAGGGGTCAAGTCCTACAAATAAATTGTGTGAACTCACCAAGACTTCCATCCCCTCACAATTAATATTGTGTGTATATATATATATATATATATATATATATATATATATATATATATATATATATATATATATATTTATATTTCTCTTGTTAAGTGTATCCAGTCCACGGATCATCCATTACTTGTGGGATATTCTCCTTCCCAACAGGAAGTTGCAAGAGGATCACCCACAGCAGAGCTGTCTATATAGCTCCTCCCCTAAGTGTCATATCCAGTCATTCTCTTGCAAGCCTCAACCAAGATGGAGGTCGTAAGAGGAGTGTGGTGTTTTATACTTAGTTTATTCTTCAATCAAAAGTTTATTTTTAAATGGTGCCGGAGTGTACTGTTTATCTCAGGCAGTATTTAGAAGAAGAATCTGCCTGCGTTTTCTATGATCTTAGCAGAAGTAACTAAGATCCATGGCTGTTCTCACATATTCTGAGGAGTGAGGTAACTTCAGAAAGGGAATGGCGTGCAGGTTTTCCTGCAATAAGGTATGTGCAGTTAATATTTTTCTAGGGATGGAATTTGCTAGAAAATGCTGCTGATACCGAACTAATGTAAGTAAAGCCTTAAATGCAGTGAGAGCTACTGGTATCAGGCTTATTAATAGAGAGACATACTCTTATAAAAATGAAATATAAAACGTTTGCTGGCATGTTTAATCGTTTTTATATGTATATGGTGATAAAACTTATTTGGGCCTAGTTTTTTCCCACATGGCTGGCTTGAATTTTGCCTAGAAACAGTTTCCTTAGGCTTTCCACTGTTGTAATATGAGTGGGAGGGGCCTATTTTGGCATTTTTTTGCACAGCAAACATTGCAGACACAGACATCCAGCTTCTTCCTGCATGATCCAGGACATCTCTGGAGGGCTCAAAAGGCTTCAAAGTCGTTTTTGAGGGAGGTAAAAAGCCACAGTAGAGCTGTGGCAGTTGTTGTGACTGTTTGAAAAAACGTTTTTGTCTTTTATTATTCCGTTTTGGGTATTAAGGGGTTAATCATCCATTTGCAAGTGGGTGCAATGCTCTGCTAACTTGTTACATACACTGTAAAAATTTCGTTAGTGTAACTGCCTTTATTTCACTGTTATTTCAAATTTTGACAAAATTTGTGTTTTTTTAAGGTTCAGTAACGTTTTTTATATTGCTTGTAAACTTGTTTAAAGTGTTTTTCCAAGCTTGCTAGTCTCATTGCTAGTCTGTTTAAACATGTCTGACACTGAGGAAACTACTTGTTCATTATGTTTTAAAGCCATGGTGGAGCCCCATAGGAGAATGTGTACTAAATGTATTGATTTCACCTTCAACAGTAAAGATCAGTCTTTAACTATAAAAGAAATATCACCAGAAGATTCTGACGAGGGGGAAGTTATGCCGAATAACTCTCCCCACGTGTCAGACACTTCGCCTCCCGCTCAGGGGATGCACGCTTATATGGCGCCAATTACATCAGGGACGCCCATAGCGATTACCTTGCAGGACATGGCTGCAATCATGAATAATACCCTGTCAGAGGTATTATCCAGGTTGCCTGAATTAAGAGGCAAGCGCGATTGCTCTGGGGTTAGGAGAAATACAGAGCGCGCAGATACTGTAAGTGCCATGTCTGATACTGCGTCACAATATGCAGATCATGAGGACGGAGAGCTTCAGTCTGTGGGTGACATCTCTGATTCGGGGAAACCTGATTCAGAGATTTCTAATTTTAAATTTTAGCTTGAGAACCTCCGTGTGTTGCTTGGGGAGGTATTAGCTGCTCTGAATGACTGTAACACAGTTGCAGTACCAGAGAAATTGTGTAGGCTGGATAAATACTATGCGGTACCGGTGTGTACTGATGTTTTTCCTATACCTTAAAGGCTTACAGATATTATTAGCAAGGAGTGGGATAGACCGGGTGTGCCTTTTTCCCCACCTCCTATATTTAGAAAAATGTTTCCAATAGACGCCACTACACGGGACTTATGGCAGACGGTCCCTAAGGTGGAGGGAGCAGTTTCTACTTTAGCAAAGCGTACTACTATGCCGGTTGAGGACAGTTGTGCTTTTTCAGATCCAATGGATAAAAACTTGGAGGGTTACCTTAAGAAAATGTTTATTCAACAAGGTTTTATTTTACAGCCCCTTGCATGCATTGCGCCTGTCACGGCCGCGGCGGCATTCTGGTTTGAGGCCCTGGAAGAGGCCATCCATACAGCTCCATTGACTGAAATTATTGACAAGCTTAGAACACTTAAGCTAGCTAACTCATTTGTTTCTGATGCCATTGTTCATTTGACTAAACGAACGGCTAAGAATTCCGGATTCGCCATCCAAGCGCGTAGGGCGCTATGGCTTAAATCCTGGTCAGCTGACGTGACTTCGAAGTCTAAATTACTCAACATTCCTTTCAAGGGGCAGACCTTATTCGGGCCTGGTTTGAAGGAAATTATTGTTGACATTACTGGAGGCAAGGGTCACACCCTTCCTCAGGACAGGGCCAAAGCAAAGGCCAAACAGTCTAATTTTCGTGCCTTTCGAAATTTCAAGGCAGGTGCAGCATCAACTTCCTCCGCTTCAAAACAAGAGGGAACTTTTGCTCAATCTAAGCAGGCCTGGAAACCTAACCAGTCCTGGAACAAAGGCAAGCAGACCAGAAAGCCTGCTGCTGCCTCTAAGACAGCATGAAGGAACGGCCCCCTATCCTGCGACGGATCTAGTAGGGGGCAGACTTTCTCTCTTCGCCCAGGCGTGGGCAAGAGATGTTCAGGATCCCTGGGCGTTGGAGGTCATATCTCAGGGATATCTTCTGGACTTCAAAGCTTCCCCTCCACAAGGGAGATTTCATCTTTCAAGGCTATCTGCAAATCAGATAAAGAAAGAGGCATTCCTACGCTGTGTGCAAGACCACCTTGTAATGGGAGTGATCCATCCAGTTCCGCGGACGGAACAAGGACAGGGTTTTTATTCAAATCTGTTTGTGGTTCCCAAAAAAGAGGGAACCTTCAGACCAATTTTGGATCTAAAAATCTTAAACAAATTCCTCAGAGTTCCATCTTTCAAAATGGAAACTATACGGACCATCCTACCCATGATCCAAGAAGGTCAGTACATGACCACAGTGGACTTAAAGGATGCCTACCTTCACATACCGATTCATAAAGATCATCATCGGTTTCTAAGGTTTGCCTTTCTAGACAGGCATTACCAATTTGTAGCTCTTCCCTTCGGGTTGGCTACAGCCCCGAGAATCTTTACGAAGGTTCTGGGCTCACTTCTGGCGGTTCTAAGACCGTGAGGCATAGCGGTGGCTCCGTATCTAGACGATATCCTGATACAGGCGTCAAGCTTTCAAGTTGCCAAGTCTCATACAGAGATAGTTCTGGCATTTCTGAGGTCGCACGGGTGGAAAGTGAACGAGGAAAGGAGTTCTCTATCCCCACTCACAAGAGTCTCCTTCTTAGGGACTCTCATAGATTCTGTAGAAATGAAAATTTACCTGACGGAGTCCAGGTTATCAAAACTTCTAAATGCTTGTCGTGTTCTTCACTCCATTCCGCGCCCTTCGGTAGCTCAGTGTATGGAGGTAATCGGCTTAATGGTAGCGGCAATGGACATAGTGCCATTTGCGCGCCTTCATCTCAGACCGCTGCAATTATGCATGCTGAGTAAGTGGAATGGGGATTACACAGATTTGTCCCCTCTGCTAAATCTGGATCAAGAGACCAGAGATTCTCTTCTCTGGTGGTTGTCTCGGGTACACCTGTCCAAGGGTATGACCTTTCGCAGGCCAGATTGGACAATTGTAACAACAGATGCCAGCTTTCTAGGTTGGGGTGCAGTCTGGAATTCCCTGAAGGCACAGGGATCGTGGACTCAGGAGGAGAAACTCCTTCCAATAAATATTCTGGAGTTAAGAGCGATATTCAATGCTCTTCTGGCTTGGCCTCAGTTAGCAACACTGAGGTTCATCAGATTTCAGTCGGACAACATCACGACTGTGGCTTACATCAACCATCAAGGGGGAACCAGGAGTTCCCTAGCGATGTTAGAAGTCTTAAAAATAATTTGCTGGGCAGAGTACCACTCTTGCCACCTGTCAGCAATCCATATCCCAGGCGTGGAGAACTGGGAGGCGGATTTTCTAAGTCGTCAGACTTTCCATCCGGGGGAGTGGGAACTCCATCCGGAGGTGTTTGCTCAGTTGATTCATCATTGGGGCAAACCAGAGTTGGATCTCATGGCGTCTCGCCAGAACGCCAAGCTTCCTTGTTACGGATCCAGGTCCAGGGACCCAGAAGCGACGCTGATAGATGCTCTAGCAGCGCCTTGGTTCTTCAACCTGGCTTATGTGTTTCCACCGTTTCCTCTGCTCACTCGACTGATTGCCAAAATCAAACAGGAGAGAGCATCGGTGATTCTGATAGCACCTGCGTGGCCATGCAGGACTTGGTATGCAGACCTAGTGGACATGTCATCCTTTCCACCATGGACTCTGCCTCTAAGACAGGACCTTCTGATACAAGGTCCTTTCAATCATCCAAATCTAATTTCTCTGAGACTTACTGCCTGGAGATTGAGCGCTTGATTCTATCAAAGCGTGGCTTCTCCGAGTCAGTCATTGATACTTTAATACAGGCACGAAAGCCTGTTACCAGGAAAATCTACCACAAGATATGGAGTAAATATCTTTATTGGTGTGAATCCAAGAATTACTCATGGAGTAAGGTTAGGATTCCTAGAATATTGTCTTTTCTCCAAGAGGGCTTGGACAAAGGATTATCAGCTAGTTCCTTAAAGGGACAGATTTCTGCTCTGTCTATTCTTTTGCACAAGCGTCTGGCAGAGGTTCCAGACGTCCAGGCATTTTGCCAGGCTTTGGTTAGAATTAAGCCTGTGTTTAAACCTGTTGCTCCCCCGTGGAGCTTAAACTTGGTTCTTAAGGTTCTTCAAGGAGTTCCGTTTGAACCCCTTCATTCCATTGATATTAAACTTTTATCTTGGAAAGTTCTGTTTTTGATGGCTATTTCCTCGGCTCGTAGAGTCTCTGAGCTATCTGCCTTACAATGTGATTCTCCTTATCTGATTTTTCATGCAGATAAGGTAGTTCTGCATACAATCCTGGGTTTTTACCTAAGGTGGTTTCTAACAAGAATATCAATCAAGAGATTGTTGTTCCATCGTTGTGCCCTAATCCTTCTTCAAAGAAGGAACGTCTTTTACATAATCTGGACGTAGTCCGTGCCTTGAAGTTTTACTTACAAGCTACTAAGGATTTTCGTCAAACATCTTCCCTGTTTGTCGTTTACTCTGGACAGAGGAGAGGTCAAAAGGCTTCGGCAACCTCTCTTTCCTTTTGGCTTCGGAGCGTAATACGCCTAGCCTATGAGACTGCTGGACAGCAGCCCCCTGAAAGGATTACAGCTCATTCTACTAGAGCTGTGGCTTCCACCTGGGCCTTCAAAAATGAGGCCTCTGTTGAACAGATTTGCAAGGCTGCGACTTGGTCTTCGCTTCACACTTTTTCAAAATTTTACAAATTTGATACTTTTGCTTCTTCGGAGGCTGTGTTTGGGAGAAAGGTTCTTCAGGCAGTGGTTCCTTCCGCTTAATCCTGCCTTGTCCCTCCCATCATCCGTGTACTTTAGCTTTGGTATTGGTATCCCACAAGTAATGGATGATCCGTGGACTGGATACACTTAACAAGAGAAAACATAATTTATGCTTACCTGATAAATTTATTTCTCTTGTAGTGTATCCAGTCCACGGCCCGCCCTGTCCTTTTAAGGCAGGTCTAAGTTTTAATTAAACTACAGTCACCACTGCACCCTATGGTTTCTCCTTTCTCTGTTTGTTTTCGGTCGAATGACTGGATATGACACTTAGGGGAGGAGCTATATAGCAGCTCTGCTGTGGGTGATCCTCTTGCAACTTCCTGTTGGGATGGAGAATATCCCACAAGTAATGGATGATCCGTGGACTGGATACACTACAAGAGAAATAAATTTATCAGGTAAGCATGAATTATGTTTTATATATATATATATATATATATATATATATATATATATATATATATATATATATATATATATATATATATATATATATATATATATATATTATAAGGTGTGTGAGTGTGTGCACTTACTCTTTAGTAAAAAACAATGATAATCGGATTTAAAATAAAATTTGTCACAAGGTATCTGAGTTTAATTTTCCTTTACCATTAACACGTATACCAAGTATATGTGAAGCAAGTAGCACTGGCAGAGGAAGCATGAGGGCACAGTAACATTGAAAGCAAAACAAGTCACCTTTCACTTTGGGATGAAACTGGTAAAGTTGAATCTGCAGCAAATATATTACCTTTCACAGGTCAGCATTCTGCAGAGAACCTGGCCTGCTGACCATAAACTGATAGACATACAGACACCAACTTAGATAACCAGACTGCACAATACTATTGGTGCATAAAATTAAAGTATTTGGGCTTATTCTACTACTTAATTGCAAGGACTATTTTCATTTGTGTGCACACGTATTTTCCTTGCTAGCCTCATCCCTGCTACCTCAGGAAGAACTAAACGGAATTCCAATGAGAGTAAGCTAGAAGGACATGGCTCTTCCTTGCTTGATGAGCACATTTTTTTTTTGGTGAAACGCTGAACTTTAAAAAAAATAATAATAAAAAAAATCTTTAAAATAACCAATCTAGACGAACATGAACGTCTTTTGTTTACTGCTAGTGGTCATCTAACAGCTGCTTCCCTGCCCTGTTGTCCATTTCTTAGGTGGAGAATTTCAATCTCTCCGGCCCCTTCCATCTGGGGGAGATTGACAGTTCCTGTCTGCGCATGAATATCAAGATCCAATGTGTCTATACTTTGTTTTTAGATCACATGGTGTATAGCCAGCTTAGCTTAAGTTCCTCACACCCTCCTTCCTCCCCTTTCCTTTCCAGGGTGGTCTGAGACCTCTGTGTCTGACAGCACCTCTAAACTCCTCCTCTGTAATAGTCTCACCCACTTAAGGTGCAATAGTCCTATTTCTGCTAAAGGGGAACTAAATAACCCCAGAGCAAGCCACACAGAAATGTAAGTACCATGTGTTGCACACATTACAGGGTGATCACACAGCAGGGCCACTTGCATTTGCATTTTGCTGCCCATTACTAGAGGATCTCACTATACCTTTAACCAGACTCTGCTCCATCTCCTTCCATCAGCAGCAGCAGTGTTTACTGAGCGTTTCTTTTCTCTGTCTATGGGTAACTTAGTTCCACTTGCAAAAATAGTGCAGTAACTCAGTTCCCATGCATTCCCATTGGGCTTGACCCCTGCATCTGAATATTCAGGAACTCCACAGCTTGGCTGTTGGTTTCCCATAGTTCATGAATGTCATTGTGGACTTTCATTGCCAATGGAAGGAAAACTAGAATTATGCTTACCTGATAATTTCATTTCCTCCTTGGCAATGAGAGTCCACGTCCCCAACCCATTGTTTTATTTTAGTGCTGTCAGTCAATTGTACCTTTGTATCCCTTGTATCTCTCTTCACTTTCTTTATCCTCGGCTGAAATACTTGAGGGTAGGGGAGGTGCTAGGTTTATTTAGTGTCTTGATTAATAGCAGAGGGATACAGAAAACAATTGACTGCCACCTACTTCCTGTTCCCTACTAGTATTTTCTTTGCCTAGCTTAGGAGCAGGTGATGCTAGAGGTGCTCAGGATCTTATTCAAGAATGACATGGATTTTAGTTAAAAATGTTCCCTCAATGGATTTTTCCTCGAAGAGAGGGTCATAGAGTACTGGCTGTGCAATGTAAATCTTCTCTTTGGAGTTGTGGTCACAAGCATAGCACAGGTGCAGCTGGGACAGTTCCTTTAGCCTTCTCTTTTTGGGCTATAAAGATGTACTCCTTCAGTATATCCTCTATTGTTAGTAATAGTACTGGATTGGCTCTCTACTGCATTGTCAGGAGTCATATCTGGGTCACATCAGGGGAGTGGGCATTCTCAAGGTAAGTACCTGCACCCCCACACAACCTACATGCTATGATCATGAACGTAAGGAGTTTGTACATCATAGCTAGATTGCGGTACAATGGTAATACTGAGAAGAGCTTACATCTATATAATGATTTTTTTTCAGGCCGAGTTCTTTCATTTATACACTTGGTTATGTGTTTTGATAATAGCTTTAAGTTTATTGTTAGGGTGGTCCTTTAAAATTAAAATGCTCCGGTCTTTACTTTTTGGGTTGGGCAGCAATCTAGACTTAAAAATGTGGGTATCTATCTCTACCTTAGCTCTTTGGCTGAGGTTGTTGTCTGCTGACATGGTGTCACAGTCAAGGCTTCTTAAGTTGCCTTAAGGGAAAGGACTGGAGTTTAAAATTACCTCAGTCACGAGTGGCTGAATGTTTTTACCCTGGTTAATAGATCAAGATGTATCCGTCAATCTGGCAACCGGTTTTGCTCCTTTTACCTGTACTGGAATCAGAAATTTTCATCTTCTCTGATTCCAGATTCTTTTGATTCTACCTGAAATCCCATTCCAGTTTGGAATAAGTTTATCAACAAGTCTACTTCCAATGCAAATCTGCAGGGATTTGCAGTACCCGACTCAGATTCCTTGCTGGTAGGGGGGAGCCTAAGGCTTTTCAGAAGGCCTGGTATCAGTCTGTTCAGGAACAATTGGTACTCAACATAATATCTCAGGGCTTCATGCTTTTTGCTGTAGTTAAAGGGACACTGTACCCAAATTTTTTCTTTTGTAATTCAGAAAGAGCATGCAATGTTAATCAACTTTCTAATTTACTCCTATTATCAATTTTTCTTCGTTCTCTTGCTATCATTATTTGAAAAAGAAGGCATCTAAGCTTTTTTTTTGGTTTCAGTACTCTGGACAGCACTTTTTTATTGGTGGATGAATTTATCCACCAATCAGCAAGGACAACCCAGGCTGTTCACCAACAATGGGCCGGCATCTAAACTTACATTCTTGCATTTCAAATAAAGATACCAAGAAAATGAAGAAAATTTGATAATAGGAGTAAATTAGAAAGTTGCTTAAAATTTCATGCTCAATCTGAATCACGGAAGAAAAAGTTTGGGTACAGTGTCCCTTTAAGCAGCATTCCTTCTGTGAGTGTGCATGGTCTGAATGACTAGTATTCTGTGTCTAGGTGAGAACGAGACAGTTTTCTATTTCAGTCTGTTCATTGTTCTCAGAAGGAATGAATTTTCAGTCTCATTTTAGATTTTCAAATCTTATACGTACTACTGAGTTTTCTTTCTTTCAGAATGGAAACTATAATTCTATTCTCCTTTTGATCCTCCATGATTATTTTCGGACAACGATTTTGGTCAAGCATTATCAGCTTGTAGCTATTCCTTTTGCTCTATCTTCACTCCAAGAATCTTTTCAATGATTTTGTACGCTATCTTGTCATTTGTAAGAGCTCAAGGAATTTCTTAGCTAATTTACTTCAAGCTCTTTCTTTTCTCCTTTTGCGGCTTTTCTTATAGAGATCACCTTGTTGGAGACCACGCCAACCTATTCCATCTAGACCCTTTAGTCAGTCTTTCTTATGGTGGATATTCCTCATTCCAGTTTTCTTAGGGATGATTTTCCTTCATCTTTCTGGAGAAATAATTTGCACGGATGCCAGTTTTTTGGGTTATGGCTAGGGTTGCACCGATACCACTTTTTTAAGACCGAGTACAAGTACTGATACTTTTTTTCAAATACTCACCGATACCAATTACCGATACTTTTTTTTTAATGTCATGATAGTTTACCACGCACAATACAGACTAATGATTTAAGATCGCTTCTTTATAATTATGAACTATAGCTCAAAAGACATTTTGAAATAATCAAACAGTTTTATGTGCTTGTTGTCACAAAGTTCACAGAACTTATAAATAAAAATATTACAATAATCTATTTTAATAACAACAATAATAAATAACAGCTGCAACAGCTTTGGCTGGGAAGCTACAATTTAAAAGGGTGATTACTGGATGCAATTGGGTTGTAGGGTGCCTATATAACTCATCAATCTGACATTTGTACTTAATAAAAAGTTATATAATTTAATTCTGAAAATAATATTGGGGAAGGAGTACCCCTGCTCTGACGTACAGTAATTCAAATAACAGCAATTTGTATTGGCAGAACAGAAGTGAACAATTTTTAGTTAAGTCTCCACTCCAGCTTAAAATGAAATGGGAACATGCAGTTTGAAAAACGCCACAAGATGGCGTATGGCTAGGAATTGGAGGTATCGGTTTAAGTACAAGTACTCATGCAAATACTTGGTATCGGCACCAATACTAGTATCGGTATCGGTGCAACCCTAGTTATGGCCCACCTTGGGTTTTCGAAGGTTTAATTCGCTGGTATATGTATGTGTGTGTGTGTGTATATATATATATATATATATATATATATATATATATATATATATATATATATATATATATATATATATATATATATATATATATATATATATATATATGTGTGTATATATATATATATATATATATATATATATATATATATATATATATATATATATATATATATATACACACACACACACACACATAAACACACTCTGTGGTGCAACCTTCAGGGTTCTCCGAGCTTGGCCTCTTTCCAAGACTGTCCGTTCTAAATAAAAAGAGAGAAGCGCTCAACCTGGGAATGAACAATAGCATGTTCTATGGCTAGTTACCACCCAAGAAGCAGCCTCATTTTGCTCAACATGTGCCTTTCACAGAGAAGAACTTTACTGAAGCATATCAGTCTGGTCCTGACTTCACAGTCCAGTCCAGCCCCGAAATTCCAGGCAATCCCTCTCTGAACGAGAGAAACAGCAAAACCCCAGACGTACGTTTCGGCCTATTGTGGGCCTCGTCAGTGAGGTGCAGCCATATCCCTCTAGGCACACTGAGCAATGGGTCCACGTCTAGATTCCCGCATCACACTTAGGGAGACTTCCCTAAGTGTCATAATTTGCATAAATAAAAAGAGAGAAGCGCTCAACCTGAGAACGAACAATAGCATAATAGCTTGTTCTATGGCTAGTTACCACCCAAGAAGCAGCCTCGTTTTGCTCAACATGTGCCTTTCACAGAAAAGCACTTTCCTGAAGCATATCAGTCTGATCCTGACTTAACAGTACAGTCCAGCCCGAAATACCAGGCCTATTGTGGGCCACGTCAGTGAGGTGCAGCCATATCCCTCTAGGCACACTGAACAACAGGTCCACATCTGGCTTCCTGCAAAACACTTAGGGAGACTTCCCTAAGTGTCATAATTTGCATAAATAAAAGAGAGAAGTGCACGTTGAGCAAAAAGAGGCTGCTTCTTGGGTGGTAACTAGCCATAGAACAAGCTATTATGCTATTGTTCGTTCCCAGTTTGATCGCTTCTCTCTTTTTATTTATGCATATTATGGCAGTAGCCTATATCGATCATCAGGGTGGTGTGTTTTCTCACATTCTAAACTGGGAGTGGAGGTTCTCTGTACCATCCCAGCATTTCACATTCCTTGAGTAAACAATTTGTGAAACTAATTTTCCGAGTCATCAGTCTCTACACTCGGGAGGAGGGTCCCTCAATCAAGAGATCAAGGTAAATACCTTTCTTGGTGTGATTCACAGGGTTTTTCTTGGAGCAAAGTAAGAGTTTCTCGAATTTTGGCTTTTCTTCAGGTTGGCCTGGAGAAAGGTTTGTCAGTCAGTACTCTGAAGGGTCAGATTTCTACATGGTCTATTATTTTACATAAATGTCCGGCAGTTCTGTCAGATGTTCAGGCTTTTGTTCAGGCCTTTGTCAGAATCAAGCCTGTTTTTAAGTCTGTTGCTCCTCCTTGGAGTCTTAATCTTGTTCTCATTCTACTAGAGCTGCTTCTTCTACCTGGGCTTTCAAAAATGAAGCTTCGTTGAAGCAAATTTACACAGTGGCCACTTGGTCCTCTATCTATACTTTTTAAAAATTTTCCAAATTTGATATTTTTGCCTAAGCTGAAGCTTCTTTTGGGAGAAAGGTACTTCGAGCAGTGGTGCCTTCGGTTTAAGCCTGCATGTTATGTTCTCCCTCCCTTTCATTCTGTATCCTCTAGCTTGGGTATTGGTTCCCACTAGTAATTGGAATGATTCGTGGACTCTCCATGCCATAGGAAAGAAAACAAAATTGTATGCTTACCTGATAAATTTATTTCCAGGCATGGAGAGTCCACGATCCACCTGTATTTTCAGGCTGTATTTTATTTGTATAGACCTCAGGCACCTATATACCTTTGTGGTATTTCTCCCCCCCCCCCCTTTCCTTCGGCCGAATGACTGGGGGTTATGGGTAAGGGACGTCATACTTAACAGCTCTGCTGGGGTGCTATTTGCCTCCTTCTGCTGGCCAGGAGAGAATATCCCACTAGTAATTGGAATGATTTGTGGACTCTCTGTGCCCGGAAAGAAATGCATTTATCAGGTAAGCATAAATTTTGTTTTGTACCCTTTAAAGGCAGCTCCCCTGAAATAGACATTTCTTAACATGGTGTGAAAAGACATTAATGATTTATCTACCACATCCCTTAAACCCAATATCACCAAAGAAGAAAGCATAGCAATGAAAGATATTCAATCTTGGGTGGATGTGGTAGCAAATCTAGTGATAAGGGTGGGAACATAGTATTGTGGCCTAAAACTCACTACGAGAAGGAAGCTATGAACCAGCTACTTTACACTAATAATTACAGGAAACCTTTTCTCAAATCCAACTGACTTCCTTATTAAGTACTATTGTATCATAAAAGAGGCATGGCCAGTGGAACCATAGATAATATGGAAAAAGATTTTCTACTTATGTCAAATGCTAGGGTGGCAACTATTTACTTTGTCCCCAAAGTACATAAAAACTTTCACAATCCACCAAGGAGACCCATTGTCCCAGGGAACATGTCCTTGTGTGAAAAAGCTAGCAAGTATATAGATGCTAGATTAAGAAGTAAAGTTTATGACCTACCTTCATACACAAGAGACACCATAGATGTTTTGAATGAACTTGACAACTTAATACTTGAACCTGAGACAATACTCAGCACTTTAGATGTAGAATCTCTATACCAGTATTAGGATGGATTGGGGGATGAAGGCAATATCATATTTCCTGGACCTTGACGATACCCTTATTTAAAAGAAAAATAATTCATCTTGAGCCTGCTCAAATTTATACTAACTCACCATTTCATCCTTTTTAATAACCAGTTTTATATGCAAGCATAATCCTCAGTTATTCTCTTTGCATATTTAATCCTTGTATGGGTACTTTTCCCTGCAAGCAAGGATTGGGGCCTAGCTGTGTCCATGTCAATCTCTTTAGTAAGAGTAGTGGGGGCTTTTAGCAGTTAGAAGGCGGCAGGGTTGTCTTTGCTTTGCTCCTAACACACTTGCTACCCTTTTGCAGAAAGCTAGGGTTGGTTACTCTGTTCTTTCTTTTTCTGAAGGTCCCTGACAGAGAGGGAAGTGCCTATCACACCTAAGAAGCTGTTCCTGCCCTGCAGCCGAATCCACAGGTAAATGCTTTTGCCTTCTAGGTTAGAAGGATTTAGCACTTTTGGGGGGTTCATTCCCTTAGTGGTTATAAGTGGATATAATGGAATTTAATTATCTCTTTTATTTTGGGATATAAATAGCTTGGGCAGCACTAACTGAGCACTATACTGTAATGGAAATATAGTGGTCTGGGGAAATTTATTATTCTAAGGGTTATGCTATTCCAAAGGGTACTATGCTATTATAAGAGCAGCGTAGACGCCTTTACTAGTTTTGTGCAGCGGCAGGTCTAGCTGGTGTTTGCCTGGGAACAAGGCTCTATGTGAGATCAAAAACCCTCCAGTGGCCCTGCTTACTTAGCCGTTTTTCACCTATCTGGGAACACCGGGGGCGTTAGTCTACCCCATCGTTAAAGGGTTTTTCAAGTAAGGGATTCCTTTAAAATCTTCCCTGATCGTTCCCTTTCAAGCGGCTAACCCTACTATTTTCTCTAATGAGAGTAGGTTAAAATTAGCAGGCTGCAATTGTGTTTTCCTCTCCTCTACCCCGGCTGTATGGTGTATATCACTTTCAAGGGGTTGTAAGGTACAGAGTTTGGGAGCTCCTGGGTGGTGATCTCTGTGCACACCTTTATTAAGCTCTTTTATGTTTTATCTGGCCATGATAAGCTTTTTGACGGTACTCGCAAGTACGCAACATCAGCTTCTATCTGGCGCCATCTTTCATTTTTTCTTCAGTCTTGCACTTACCGCCACAAGCAGTGTTTTGGCGCCATTTGTGTTTAAGAGGTTAAAGTCAAAGTAAATTCTCACACAAACAAATTATGTAATGGATTGCTCATTTAACACTCTATGCAGTCGTTAACTTTTTTTTTTTTTTTTAAATTTATTATTATTGTTTATATATTTACTATTTTTAGACCGTACCATCCTTTATGTTCTTCCACCTCCCCCTCTCATTTCCTGGTCTAGCTATACTTCAAGTAAGAGCGGTCCCATCCGCTCTTACATGTTCATTCGTGTGCGCTCCCGTGTAGCTACATCCATTGCGCATGCGCTAAAATATAAACTAAAATTATGATTGATCCGATGTAACTATTAGCAATTGCGTTTGCCTGTTGTGGACAATGCGCATGCGTAGTTGAAGTTGGGGGCATGAAGTGAGGATATTCAGACGCCACTGGGGGACCATTAAGAATAGTAAAGACAATATTCGTCATTTCTAAATAAAAAAATAAATAAATTGGGATCCGGGCGGAGAGACAACAAAATTAATATTCAGATTGAAAGGTACCATAATAAGCTTATTCGATCATATTAAAAAAAATCATGAATTATATATATATATATATATATATATATATATATATATATATATTTATTTATATGTAGTTTGCGTTGCGACATAGAGATGCTTTGTACTTTAGTTTCACTTTAAAGCAGCGTAACTCTTTAAGGGAGTGGCTTACTATAGCACTCTTATTCTCAAGTAAATGTATACTCTGTGCTCTGTAAAGACTGTTAATGCCTCGATCCTCACTAAGGGTGCTTATCTCAGTGAGAGGGGTTAGTAGGTAGGGTAAATTTTTAAGGGAGCGGCTCACAATAGCACTCTTATTCTCAAGTTAATTCATTCTCTGTACTCTGTTCTAGCATTCACGTATATGCGGGGGTTAAAAAGTATCCGTTTTGATCCAGACCTAACGCTCTTTTATTTCCTCTATGCATGCTGGGTTTCTTAATACCCATCATTTGGGGTATGTTGGTATGGGGGTTGATGTTTTCCTCCCTTAGAGGGCATATATCATTTTTGTATTTTGTGCCGGTTTAAGATTTTCATTTTCAAAATTTCTTGGTATTTGACACCATCTAGAGGTGTTTAATATTATTACATCTATTTTAGTTCTCATCTCTAAAAGTGCTGATCGGTAAGGAACTTAATTTTTGACGTGTGCCTTCCATGTCACGTTCCTTTTTTCATGTTAAGGTAGCATATTGTAGGATTTAAACTACATGATGTTCTTACACATATGGCCTAATATGCTTTTTTCATGTTAACTTATTTCATGTATAGGTGTACTATGATAATATTTTCTCATATTAGAGGAGATTTAGAAATAAGGTGTAAAATTTCACTTATTTTTTTTTTCCAGTCATACTGTTTTGTTAACCGATTGGTTTCCATCTACCGTTTTGGAATAATGTCTCTCCTCAGATTGAAAAACTTAGTGATCTGAAGACACTAATACATTTGTCCCTCATAATGAGGTGATTTCTGCTAAAGATAATGATTACTTCTCGTTGTGGTGCTGTGGCTTAGATGGTTAAAGCACCTGTTTAGTAACCAAGAGTACTTGAGTTCAGATCTTATCAGTTCCTTGTGTAATCTGTTAGCGATAGCAGAGCTCTGTGGTTAAAATCTTGGTCGGAGGATGTATCTGTCTTTACTTTATAAGGGTAAGATTTTACCCTAACCCTGGTCTGGTGGAGATCATTTCCAAAATTACAGGTGGAAAGGGATTTTTTTTTTCTACCTCAGGACAAGAAAAACAGACCTAGGGGGTCGCCAGAGTTCCAATTTTTCGTTCCTTTCGTAACTTCAAAAGGTCAGAAGGCTGAGGTCCAGTCATCCTTGGAATAAGGGAAAACATTCCAAGAAGCCTTCCACTGATTCTAAAATCAGCATGAAGGGTCCACTCCTGAGCCACCTTTGGATGAAGAGTAGGGCAGGTTTTTTTCTTTTTCAACAGGTGTGGATATGCGATGTCCCAGAAACATGGGCTGTGGACATAGTATCCCAGGGTTATAAAATGGGATTCAAGTCTTGCCCTCCAAGGGGCAGATTTCTACTGTCAAGACTACCTTCAAATCAGATTAAGAGGGAGGCCTTTTAAATTACATAGAGGACCTATCCTCCCTGGCAGTTATTCTTCCTGTCCCTCTAGAGGAACAAGGTCAAGGATTTTATTCAAATCTATTTGTGGTTCCCAAAAAGGAGGGAACTTTCTGACCCATCCTAGACCTCAAGTGTCTAAACAAATTCCTCAGGGTTCCGTCCATCAAGATGAAAACTATTTGTTCCATTCTTCCTTTTGTTCAGGAAGGTCAGTTCATGTCGACCATAGACCTAAAGGACACATATTTTCATGTTCCCATTCACAGGGATCATCATCAGTTTCTAAAGTTTGCCTTTCTGGACAAACGGTTTCAATTTGTTGCACTTCAATTTGGTCCTGCCACCACTCCCAGAATTTTCACAAAGGTTCTCGGAGCTCTATTAGCAGTTATCAGATCCCAGGGAATTGCTGTGGCGCCTTATCTAGATGACATCCTGATTCTCTTTTCAACTAGCAAAATCTCATACAGAGATGTTATCTTTTCTACGTTCCCACGGGTGGAAAATGAACCTGGAAAAGAGTTCTCTAGTTCCATCTACAAGAGTCTGTTTCCTAGGGACAATCATAGATTCCCTGTTCATGAAGATTTTCCTGACAGACATCAGAAAATCCAAACTTCTTGATGCTTGCCTTTCTCTCCAGTCTGCCTTTCTTCCAACAGTTACTCAATGCATGGAGGCGATTGGTCTGATGATGGCTTCCATGGACATCATTCCCTATGCTCGGTTGCATCTGCAGCTTTGCATGCTCAGTCAATGGAACGGAGACCAATTCAGTCTTATCACAGAGGATAAATCTGGGCTCCCTGACCAGAGACTCTTTCACCGTGGATTTCTCCGGAAAACCTGCTCAGGTTACTTGTTTCCTGAGACCCTCCTGGGTGATTGTGACTACGGATGCAAGCCTATTAGGCTGGGGGGCAGTTTGGAGCTCTCTAAAATCTCAAGGCCTGTGGACTTGAGAGGAGTCCTCTCTCCCTAAAAACATTTTGGAGTTAAGAGGAATTTTCAATGCCTTGATAGCTTGGCCTCAATTATATTTAGTCAGGTTTATCAGATTCCAATCGGACAACATCACCTCAGTGGCTTACATCAACCAGCAGGGAGGAACTTGGAGTTCCTTGGCTATGAAGAAGGTGACTTACATTCTGCAGTGGGCGGAAGCTCACTATTGTCTCCTATCTGCCATCCACATACCAGGAGTAGACAATTGGGTGGCGGGTTTTCTGAGTAGACAGACTTTTGATCCTGGGGAGTGGGCTCTCCATCCGGAGGTGTTCTCCAAGATAACCCTCATGTCGGGGGCTCCAGAGTTGGATCTGATGGCATCTCGTCAAAACGCCAAGCTTCCAAAGTACGGTTCAAGGTCAAGAGATCCTCAGGCCGTCCTGATAGATGCCCTGGCAGTTCTGTGGGTTTTCGGTCTAGCATACCTATTTCCTCCGTTTGTTCTCCTTCCACGAGTCATTGCTCGTATCAAGCAGGAGAGAGCGTCTGTGTTTCTAATAGCTCCTGCCTGGCCTCACAGGATCTGGTTTGCAGATCTGTTGAAGATGTCATATCTACCTCGGAGGAAGGATCTTCTAATTCAGGGTCCTTTCCTCCATTCAAATTTGGATTCTCTGAAGCCGACTGCTTGGAGATTGAACGCCTAGTTCTATCTAGATGTGGGTTTTCGGAAGCGGTCATTGATCTTAAGCTTCAGGCTCGTAAATCAGTTACTCGTAGGATTTTAGCATAAGGTATGGCGTAAATATATTTTTTGGTGTGAATCTAAAGGTTTCTCCTGGAGTCTGCTGAGGATTGTCGTTTCTTCAGGATAATCTGGAGAAAGGGTTGTCAGTCAGTTCTCTGAAGGGTCAGATTTCTGCTCTGTCTATTCTTTTACACAAACGTCTAGCAGATTTACCAGATGTTCAAGCTTTTGTTCAGGCCCTGGTCAGAATCAGGCCTGTTTTTAAATCTGTTGCTCCTCCCTGGAGCCTTAACCTGATGCTTAAAGTTTTGCAGCAGGCCCCGTTTTAGCCGATGCATGATGTTTATATAAAGTTGTTATCTTGGAAGGTTTTGTTTCTCCTTGCTATTTCTTCCGTTCGCATTGTTTGTGAGCTTTCAGCTCTGCAGTGTGATTCCCTGTACCTTAATTTTCATACAGTTACGGCTGTCCTTCGTACCAGATTGGGGTTTCTTCCAAAGGTTGTCGGATCGAAACATTAATCAGGAAATTGCTGTTCCTTATTTCTGTCCTAATCCTTCTTCTCATAAGGAATGTATTTTGCATAACCTGGATGTGGTGTGTAAAATTTTACTTTCAAGCTTCTAAAGATTTTCGGCAATCTTCTGCCCTGTTTGTTTTTTTCTCTGGATAGCGTAAGGGTCAGAAGTTCACTTCTACTACTCTTTCCTTTGGTTAAGAAGTATGATTCGTTTTGCTTATGAGACTGCTGGACAGCAGCCTCCTGAGAGAATTACGGCTCATTCCACTAGGGCTGTCTCCTCTTCTTGGTCATTCAAATATGAAGCTTCTGTGGAACAGATTTGCAAGGCGGCAACATGGTCCTCTTTGCATACGATTTCCAGATTCTATAAATTTGATACTTTTGGCGCGTCTGAGGCCTCTTTTGAGAGAGAGGTTCTTCAAGCGGTGGTGCCTTCTGTTTAGGTTCTCCTGCCTTGTTCTCCCTCCCTGTTCTTTCCGTGTCCTCTAGCTTGGGTATTGGTTCCCACTAGTAATTGGAATGACTTGTGGACTCTCCATGTCATAGGAAAGAAAACAAAATGTATGCTTACCTGATAAATTTATTTCCGGACATGGAGAGTCCACGACCCGCCCTCTTTTTCATTTATAATTTGGCAGTTTTTTGAGTTAACCTCAGGCACTTTTTTCACCCTTGTGTTTCTTCTTTTTCCATTTTCCTTTGGCTGAATGACTGGGGATTATGGGTAAGGGAAGTTACACTTAACAGCTTTGCTGGGTTGCTCTTTGCTTCCTCCTGGAATGACAACGTGGACTCTCCATGTCCGGAAAGAAAGAAATTTATCAGGTGAGCATAAATTCTGTTATATTTCCTCACTTTCTTTAATTTAAATAGATTTTAATCTGTTACTAATATAAGTTAAAAGTTTTAGAAATGTTTGCACCCTATAACTCCCTTTCCTAGCCCCTTGCCCCTTAACTGTATCTATTAGGAGTGGGAAGCACCAGGAGGTCCCCTAAAGACCCCTGTTATTTCTACTGTTATACTTTACAGAATCCTGTTTTTGCACCTTGAAAGTGCCACTTTGTTGAACTTTTAATGAGCAGTAGTTTTTTTTTTGGGACAAATTTCTCCTGTATCATGTGAAAGCCATCAGCCAATCACAAATGCTCTATAGTAGCTGGTGACTCAAAAAGTGTAAATATAAAAAGACTGTGCACATTTTTGTTAATGGAAGTTAACTGGAAAGTTGTTTAAAATTGCATGCTGTTTCTGAATCATGAAAGTTTAATTTTGACCTTTTAATGCATTGTTAGTTGTGCAAAAGATTGTATAAGGATGCAGAGCCAAGTTTCAGTTAAATGCTTCCAGGTACTTGGTTCTGCCTGTAGACTGCCTACTGGTACATTTTATGTAGCAAAATTTTACAATATATTCAGTCAGACACTATAAATGAGACCTTGGTATATTTAGCAATATGTTCATGGCCATTTGTATAGTTATTTTGAGGAAAGTTTTTTTTTTTATTGTTATTTTGAATTGAAAACTCTGAAAACTGCTTTTCTTTCCCCTATCTACGAGAGCAAGATTTTGGTATATGAAACCTAATTTATATATATATAAATATTTAAATCTATTCCAGTCAAAAATTAAATGCACAAAGATGAATTACATCTTTTGAATAGAAACATATATGCAATATACAAATATTGACAAAAATGCTTCTAGTAAAAGTTATCACCGTATTTTAGTGTTAACATTTCCATCTTAATATGAGGAGAGTCTACGGCTTCATTCCTTACTTGTGGGAATACAGAACGTGGCCACCAGGAGGCGGCAAAAACACCCCATCCAAAGGCAGTTAAATATCTCCCCCACTCCCCTCACCCCCTAGTCATTCTTTGCCTTTCGTCACAGGGGGCCTGGGTCATAGGAGGTGGTGAGTGCCCTGGCCATTGGGGGTATAAAGGTGCCATTTACTTTTTCTATAGTCCATTTTAAAAGCGCAAGCTATGGAGGACTCTGATGCCAAGAGCTAGTACCTGTTTTCTCCAACATAGGTGTGTCCGGTCCACGGCGTCATCCTTACTTGTGGGATATTCTCTTCCCCAACAGGAAATGGCAAAGAGCCCAGCAAAGCTGGTCACATGATCCCTCCTAGGCTCCGCCTACCCCAGTCATTCTCTTTGCCGTTGTACAGGCAACATCTCCACGGAGATGGCTTAGAGTTTTTTAGTGTTTAACTGTAGTTTTTATTATTCAATCAAGAGTTTGTTATTTTGAAATAGTGCTGGTATGTACTATTTACTCAGAAACAGAAAAGAGATGAAGATTTCTGTTTGTATGAGGAAAATGATTTTAGCAACCGTCACTAAAATCCATGGCTGTTCCACACAGGACTGTTGAGAGCAATTAACTTCAGTTGGGGGAACAGTGAGCAGTCTCTTGCTGCTTGAGGTATGACACATTCTAACAAGACGATGTAATGCTGGAAGCTGTCATTTTCCCTATGGGATCCGGTAAGCCATGTTTATTACGATCGTAAATAAGGGCTTCAAAAAGGGCTTATTAAGACTGTAGACTTTTTCTGGGCTAAATCGATTCATTAATTAACTCATATTTAGCCTTGAGGAATCATTTTATCTGGGTATTTTGATATAATCATATCGGTAGGCACTGTTTTAGACACCTTATTCTTTAGGGGCTTTCCCAAAGCATAGGCAGAGCCTCATTTTCGCGCCGGTGTTGCGCACTTGTTTTTGAGAGGCATGGCATGCAGTCGCATGTGAGAGGAGCTCTGATACTTAGAAAAGACTTTCTGAAGGCGTCATTTGGTATCGTATTCCCCTTGGGGCTTGGTTGGGTCTCAGCAAAGCAGATACCAGGGACTGTAAAGGGGTTAAAGTTCAAAACGGCTCCGGTTCCGTTATTTTAAGGGTTAAAGCTTCCAAATTTGGTGTGCAATACTTTTAAGGCTTTAAGACACTGTGGTGAAAATTTGGTGAATTTTGAACAATTCCTTCATGTTTTTTCGCAATTGCAGTAATAAAGTGTGTTCAGTTTAAAATTTAAAGTGACAGTAACGGTTTTATTTTAAAACGTTTTTTGTACTTTATCAAGTTTATGCCTGTTTAACATGTCTGAACTACCAGATAGACTGTGTTCTGAATGTGGGGAAGCCAGAATTCCTATTCATTTAAATAAATGTGATTTATGTGACAATGATGCCCAAGATGATTCCTCAAGTGAGGGGAGTAAGCATGGTACTGCATCATTCCCTCCTTCGTCTACACGAGTCTTGCCCACTCAGGAGGCCCCTAGTACATCTAGCGCGCCAATACTCCTTACTATGCAACAATTAACGGCTGTAATGGATAATTCTGTCAAAAACATTTTAGCCAAAATGAACACTTATCAGCGTAAGCGCGACTGCTCTGTTTTAGATACTGAAGAGCATGACGACGCTGATAATAATATTTCTGAAGGGCCCCTAACCCAGTCTGATGGGGCCAGGGAGGTTTTGTCTGAGGGAGAAATTACTGACAGGGAACATTTCTCAACAAGCTGAACCTGATGTGATTGCATTTAAATTTAAGTTGGAACATCTCCGCATTCTGCTTAAGGAGGTATTATCCACTCTGGATGATTGTGACAAGTTGGTCATCCCAGAGAAACTATGTAAAATGGACAAGTTCCTAGAGGTGCCGGGGCTCCCAGAAGCTTTTCCTATACCCAAGCGGGTGGCGGACATTGTTAATAAAGAATGGGAAAGGCCCGGTATTCCTTTCGTCCCTCCCCCCATATTTAAAAAATTGTTTCCTATGGTCGACCCTAGAAAGGACTTATGGCAGACAGTCCCCAAGGTCGAGGGAGCGGTTTCCACTTTAAATAAACGCACCACTATACCCATAGAGGATAGTTGTGCTTTCAAAGATCCTATGGATAAAAAATTAGAAGGTTTGCTTAAAAAGATGTTTGTTCAGCAGGGTTACCTTCTACAACCAATTTCATGCATTGTCCCTGTCGCTACAGCCGCATGTTTCTGGTTCGATGAGCTGATAAAGGCGGTCGGTAGTGATTCTCCTCCTTATGAGGAGATTATGGACAGAATCAATGCTCTCAAATTGGCTAATTCTTTCACCCTAGACGCCACTTTGCAATTGGCTAGGTTAGCGGCTAAGAATTCTGGGTTTGCTATTGTGGCGCGCAGAGCGCTTTGGTTGAAATCTTGGTCGGCTGATGCGTCTTCCAAGAACAAGCTACTTAACATTCCTTTCAAGGGGAAAACGCTGTTTGGCCCTGACTTGAAAGAGATTATCTCTGATATCACTGGGGGTAAGGGCCACGCCCTCCCTCAGGATCGGCCTTTCAAGGCAAAAAATAAACCTAATTTTCGTCCCTTTCGTAGAAACGGACCAGCCCAAAGTGCTACGTCCTCTAAGCAAGAGGGTAATACTTCTCAAGCCAAGCCAGCTTGGAGACCAATGCAAGGCTGGAACAAGGGAAAGCAGGCCAAGAAACCTGCCACTGCTACCAAGACAGCATGAAATGTTGGCCCCCGATCCGGGACCGGATCTGGTGGGGGGCAGACTCTCTCTCTTCGCTCAGGCTTGGGCGAGAGATGTTCTGGATCCTTGGGCGCTAGAAATAGTCTCCCAAGGTTATCTTCTGGAATTCAAGGGACTTCCCCCAAGGGGGAGGTTCCACAGGTCTCAGTTGTCTTCAGACCACATAAAAAGACAGGCATTCTTACATTGTGTAGAAGACCTGTTAAAAATGGGAGTGATTCATCCTGTTCCATTAAGAGAACAAGGGATGGGGTTCTACTCCAATCTGTTTATAGTTCCCAAAAAAGAGGGAACGTTCAGACCAATCTTAGATCTCAAGATTTTAAACAAGTTTCTCAAGGTTCCATCGTTCAAGATGGAAACCATTCGAACTATTCTTCCTTCCATCCAGGACGGTCAATTCATGACCACGGTGGATTTAAAGGATGCGTATCTACATATTCCTATCCACAAGGAACATCATCGGTTCCTGAGGTTCGCATTCCTGGACAAACATTACCAGTTCGTGGCGCTTCCTTTCGGATTAGCCACTGCTCCAAGGATTTTCACAAAGGTACTAGGGTCCCTTCTAGCTGTGCTAAGACCAAGGGGCATCGCTGTAGTACCTTACTTGGACGACATTCTGATTCAAGCGTCGTCCCTTCCTCAAGCAAAGGCTCACACGGACATTGTCCTGGCCTTTCTCAGTTCTCACGGATGGAAAGTGAACGTGGAAAAGAGTTCTCTATCTCCGTCAACAAGGGTTCCCTTCTTGGGAACAATAATAGACTCCTTAGAAATGAGGATTTTTCTGACAGAGGCCAGAAAAACAAAACTTCTAGACTCTTGTCGGATACTTCATTCCGTTCCTCTTCCTTCCATAGCTCAGTGCATGGAAGTGATCGGGTTGATGGTAGCGGCAATGGACATAGTTCCTTTTGCACGCATTCATCTAAGACCATTACAACTGTGCATGCTCAGTCAGTGGAATGGGGACTATTCAGACTAGTCTCCGAAGATACAAGTAAATCAGAGGACCAGAGACTCACTCCGTTGGTGGCTGTCCCTGGACAACCTGTCACGAGGGATGACATTCCGCAGACCAGAGTGGGTCGTTGTCACGACCGACGCCAGTCTGATGGGCTGGGGCGCGGTCTGGGGATCCCTGAAAGCTCAGGGTCTTTGGTCTCGGGAAGAATCTCTTCTACCGATAAATATTCTGGAACTGAGAGCGATATTCAATGCTCTCAAGGCTTGGCCTCAGCTAGCGAGGGCCAAGTTCATACGGTTTCAATCAGACAACATGACAACTGTTGCGTACATCAACCATCAGGGGGGAACAAGGAGTTCCCTGGCGATGGAAGAAGTGACCAAAATCATTCTATGGGCGGAGTCTCACTCCTGCCACCTGTCTGCTATCCACATCCCAGGAGTGGAAAATTGGGAAGCGGATTTTCTGAATCGTCAGACATTGCATCCGGGGGAGTGGGAACTCCATCCGGAAATCTTTGCCCAAGTCACTCAGCTGTGGGGCATTCCAGACATGGATCTGATGGCCTCTCGTCAGAACTTCAAAGTTCCTTGCTACGGGTCCAGATCCAGGGATCCCAAGGCGGCTCTAGTGGATGCACTAGTAGCACCTTGGACCTTCAAACTAGCTTATGTGTTCCCGCCGTTTCCTCTCATCCCCAGGCTGGTAGCCAGGATCAATCAGGAGAGGGCGTCGGTGATCTTGATAGCTCCTGCGTGGCCACGCAGGACTTGGTATGCAGATCTGGTGAATATGTCATCGGCTCCACCTTGGAAGCTACCTTTGAGGCGAGACCTTCTTGTTCAGGGTCCGTTCGAACATCCGAATCTGGTTTCACTCCAGCTGACTGCTTGGAGATTGAACGCTTGATCTTATCGAAGCGAGGGTTCTCAGATTCTGTTATCGATACTCTTGTTCAGGCCAGAAAGCCTGTAACTAGAAAGATTTACCACAAAATTTGGAAAAAATATATCTGTTGGTGTGAATCTAAAGGATTCCCTTGGGACAAGGTTAAGATTCCTAGGATTCTATCCTTCCTTCAAGAAGGACTGGAAAAAGGATTATCTGCAAGTTCCCTGAAGGGACAGATTTCTGCCTTGTCTGTGTTACTTCACAAAAATCTGGCCGCTGTGCCAGATGTTCAAGCCTTTGTTCAGGCTCTAGTTAGAATTAAGCCTGTTTACAAACCTTTGACTCCTCCTTGGAGTCTCAATTTAGTTCTTTCAGTTCTTCAGGGGGTTCCGTTTGAACCCTTGCATTCCGTTGATATTAAGTTATTATCTTGGAAAGTTTTGTTTTTAGTTGCAATCTCTTCTGCTAGAAGAGTTTCAGAATTATCTGCTCTGCAGTGTTCTCCTCCTTATCTGGTGTTCCATGCAGATAAGGTGGTTTTACGTACTAAACCTGGTTTTCTTCCAAAAGTTGTTTCTAACAAAAACATTAACCAGGAGATTATCGTACCTTCTCTGTGTCCGAAACCAGTTTCAAAGAAGGAACGTTTGTTGCACAATTTGGATGTTGTTCGCGCTCTAAAATTCTATTTAGATGCTACAAAGGATTTTAGACAAACATCTTCCTTGTTTGTTGTTTATTCCGGTAAAAGGAGAGGTCAAAAAGCAACTTCTACCTCTCTCTCTTTTTGGATTAAAAGCATCATCAGATTGGCTTACGAGACTGCCGGACGGCAGCCTCCCGAAAGAATCACAGCTCATTCCACTAGGGCTGTGGCTTCCACATGGGCCTTCAAGAACGAGGCTTCTGTTGATCAGATATGTAGGGCAGCGACTTGGTCTTCACTGCACACTTTTACCAAATTTTACAAGTTTGATACTTTTGCTTCTTCTGAGGCTATTTTTGGGAGAAAGGTTTTGCAAGCCGTGGTGCCTTCCATTTAGGTGACCTGATTTGCTCCCTCCCTTCATCCGTGTCCTAAAGCTTTGGTATTGGTTCCCACAAGTAAGGATGACGCCGTGGACCGGACACACCTATGTTGGAGAAAACAGAATTTATGTTTACCTGATAAATTACTTTCTCCAACGGTGTGTCCGGTCCACGGCCCGCCCTGGTTTTTTTAATCAGGTCTGATAATTTTTTTCTTTAACTACAGTCACCACGGTACCATATGGTTTCTCCTATGCAAATATTCCTCCTTAACGTCGGTCGAATGACTGGGGTAGGCGGAGCCTAGGAGGGATCATGTGACCAGCTTTGCTGGGCTCTTTGCCATTTCCTGTTGGGGAAGAGAATATCCCACAAGTAAGGATGACGCCGTGGACCGGACACACCGTTGGAGAAAGTAATTTATCAGGTAAACATAAATTCTGTTTTTATTGTGAGGAGGCTACGATATACCTGCCTGCTCAACTTTGTTTCACATGCCTTGATAAAGTAGTTATATCTAAAAAGACTAAGATGTTTAGTACAACTGAGCCGTCCACTTCTGAGGGGGTCTCCGTCCCGCGAGGTGCGTTCCCCACAGTCATCTCAGATTACACATGCAGCTCCCCATTGCATGACTAATCCTCCTTCGGAAGTGGCCCTCTTACCGCCAGACTTTTCTTAACAGTTGCAAACGGCAAGGTCTGCAGCCTTTAGTGCTTTACCTCGCACTGCTAAGCACAAGCAAAAGGTTAAATACTGCTATCCTTCCCCAGGGGTCATCTACCAACTTTCTGGATTTATCTGACACTAGATTATCCGCTGATGAAGACGCCTCTGATACTTCAGAGGAGGCTCTTTCTGGGTCGGAATCAGCTGCCTCTAAGCCTCCAACTTTAGATTTAGGATAGAGCTCTTATGCTTTCTGTTAAAATTAGTGTTGGCTATGTAAGAGGTTCCGGAACCAAAGTTACCAGATGAACCTTCTATTCCTAAGCTTGATAAGGTTTATGAAGACAGGGTAATGCCACAAACTTTCCTGTTCCCCGTTAAGATGGCAAATATTATTAAGAATGAATGGGAATGACTCGGATCCTCTTTTTCCCCTTCTTCCTTTAAAAAATTGTTCCCGGTTCCTGACTCACAATTAGAGTTGTGTGGATCTGTCCTTAAGGTGGATGGAGCTATCTCCACTCTTGCTAAGCGCACCACTATCCCACTTGTGGATAGTTCATCGGTTTAGGAGCCCATGGATAAGAAATTAGAAACTGTTGAGAAAGATGTTTCAGCACACACTGTTTTTATTTCAACCTGCATCGGCGGTTCCTGTGGTGGCAAGAGCCACTACCTATTGGTATGACTCCTTATTGGAGATAATCGAGTTGGAAACTCCCCTTGATGAGATCAAGGAAAGAATTAAGGCCTTGAGGGTAGCTAATTCGTTTATTTGCGATGCAAACATGCAGATTATTCGCTTGATTGCCAAGACATCAGGCTTTTCTGTTCTGGCCTGTAGGGCTCTGTGGCTAAAGTCTTGGTCTGCTGACATGACTTCAAAATCTAGATCGATTTTCCTTCCATTCCAGGACTGGACTATCATATCCACAGTCACTGGGGGCAAGGGTGACTTCTTACCGCATGGTAAGAACAAACCTAAAGGACAGGGTCCTACTTTTTTGTCCCTTTCGTTCGGATAAGTCCCAACGCCAGCAGCCCACTGCGAAGCATGGTCCGTCCAAGGGAACTTGGAAACCATCTCAATCTTGGAACAAGAAGCTCGCCAAGACTAAATCGGCATGAAGGGGCGGCCCCCGATCCGTCGTTGGATCGTGTTGGGGGCAGACTATCTCTCTTTGTGGAGGCTTGGCTGGGAGACGTGCAAGACCCTTGGGTTCTGGAGGTCATTGCTCAGGGTTACAGGATAGGTTGCAAATCTCATCCACCCCGGGGTAGATTCCTCTTATCAAACCGGTTTTCAAGACCAGAGAAACAGATGCTTTTCTAGGGTGCATGAGGGATCTTCCTCCCTAGGAGTGATTGTGCCAGTACCTCTAGCAGAGATAGGTCTGTGATACTACTCAAACCTTTTTGTGGTCCCAAAGAAGGAGGGTACGTTTCACCCGATTCTAGACCTAAAGTGCCTAAACAAGTTTCTGTCTGTGCCATTGTTCAAGATGGAGACAATAAGGTTGATTCTGCCCTTAGTTCAAGAGGGACAGTTAATGGCTACGATAGACTTGAAGGATGCTTACCTTCATGTGCCAATACACAAGGATAACTTCAAGTTCTTAAGATTCACTTTCTGGACCAACACTTCCAGTTTGTGGTTCTCCCATTTGTTGTGGCTACTGCCCCAAGAGTCTTTACGATGGTTCTAGGGGCTCTGCTCGCGGTGGTGAGATCCAGGGGTATTGCAGTAGCTCCATACTTGGACAACATCGTGGTCCAAGCTCTGTCCTGCCAGCTGGCAGAAGACCATTCAAGAGCTCTGCTACTTCTTCAATCTCATGGATGGAAGATAAACTTAGGAAAGAGTTCTCTGGTTCCCAGTACTATAGTGGAATTCCTGGGCACGATCATAGATTCCATATCCATGAAGATATTCCTTACAGACCAGAGATGTTGCAAAATTACTTCCAACTGTCTTGTCCTCCAGACCTCCTTAAGACCATCTGTGGCCAGGTGTTTGGAGGTAATTGGCCTCATGGTGTCCAGCATAGATGTCATTCCATTTGCCAGGTTCCTTTTTAAACCCTTTTCAGTTGTGCATGCTGAGGCAGTGGAACGGCGATCACTCGGATCTATCCAACAAATTTCTCTGGACAACCGGTCAAGAGAATTGCTCTCTTGGTGGCTCTGTCTAGATCGACTGTCCCAGGGGACATCCTTGAGACCATACTGGGAGATTGCGATTACGGACACAAGTCTATCAAGATTTGTGAGCTGTTTGGGGTGCCATGAAGGCACAGGGTCGGTGGACTCGAGGAATCTCTTCTCTCGATCAACATTTTGGAACTTCGAGCGATCTTCAACCCTCTGATGGCTTGGCCTCTTCTGGGTTCGTCCCAGTTTATCAGATTTCAATCAGACAACATTACCTCGGTGGCTTACATCAACCATCAGGGGGAACGAGAAGCTCCATAGCCATGAGGGAAGTATCTCAAATTCTGGAATGGGCATAGGCCCTCAGCTGCTCGCTTTCAGCGATCCACATTCCGGGTGTGGACAACTGGGAAGCGGACTTTCTCAGCAGACAATCGTTTCATCTGGTGTAATGGTCTCTCCATCCCGAGGTGTTTGCGGAGATTTGCAACAGATGGGGAAAGCCAGAGATAGATTTCATGGCGTCCAGACTCGATGCCTAGCTACCCAGATATGGGTCGAGGTCCAGGGATCCTCAGGCGGAACTGATAGATGACTTAGCATCAACCTAGTTTAAATCTTTCCACTTTTACCTTGGGTAGTGGCCCGCATCAAGCAGGAGCAAGCTTAAACTATTCTAATTGCTACATCGTGGCCTGGAAGGATGTGTTTTGCGAACCTGGTGGAAATGTCGTCACCTCCTACATGGAAGTTACCTTGTCACAGGGATCTGCTGGAACAGGATCCTTTTGTTCATCGAAATCTGGATTCTCTGAGGCTGACTGTGTGGAGATTGAAGCCTAGTCCTAGCCAAGAGAGGTTTTTCTGAGAGTGATTAATACTCTCATTCAAGTTAGAAAGCCGGTCACCTGTCGCATCTATCATAAGATGTGGAGGACCTACTTATTCTGATGTGCAGAAAGTGGATTCCCCTGGCATATAAGGTCAAGGTATCCAGGATTCTTTCCTTTCTCCAGGACGGCTTGGAGAAGAGGCTTGCCGCTAGTTCCTTAAAAGCATAGATTTCGGCGCTATCTGTGTTATTACACAAGAGGCTAGCTGAGCTTCCTGATATTTAGTCTTTTGTACAGGCTCTGTCCATAATCAGACCTGTGTTTAGACATTCAGCTCCTCCTTAGAGTTTAAATTTGGTTCTCAAGGTTTTGCAGAGTGCTCCGTTTGAGCCCATGCATTCGGTTGACATTAAGTTATTGTCTTGGAAGTTTCTTTTTCTACTGGCTATTGCTTCGGCAAGCAGTCTCTGGGATGGCGGCCTTGCAATGTGAGCCTCCTTACCTAGTTGGGTTTCCTCCCTAAGGTGGTGTCTGATTGCAACATCAATCAGGAGATCGTGGTTCCTTCCTTGTGTCCTAATCATCCTCCTCCTTCAAAGGAACGATTACTTCATAATTGTGTGGTTCGAGCTTTGAAATTCTATCTTCAAGCTAAGAAGGATTTTAGACAAACTTCAGCATTGTTTGTTGTCTATTCTGGGAAGCGCAGAGGGCCAGAAGGCTTCTGCCACTTCCTTGGTTGAGGAGCATTAAACGCTTAGCATATGAATCAGCAGGACATAAGCCTCCTCAGAGGATTACGGCTTATTCAACTAGAGCTGTGGCTTCTTCTTGGGCCTTCAAAAATGAGGCCTCTATGGAGCAGATTTGTAGGGCATCTACCTGGTCCTCCTTACTTTTTCAAAGTTTTACAAATTTGACGTGTTTGCTTCGGCTGAAGCAGCTTTTGGGAGAAAGGTTTTGCAGGCTGTGGTGCCCTTTAAGATAGGGTCCGCCTCTTTTTACACTCCCGTTTTCATTCAGTGTCCTCTAGAGCTTGGGTATATGTTTCCCACAAGTAAGGAATGAAGCAGTGCACTATCCTCATATTAAGATGGAAAACATAAATTATGCTTACCTGATAATTTCATTTCCATCTGTATTACGAGAGTCCACGACCCCCGTCCGTTTTCTCCGTTGGGTAGACCAAAATTTTTGTTTGTTCTTCTGGCACCATTTATACCCTGATATTTCTCCTACTGTTCCTTATTCCCTCAGCAGAATGACTGGGGGATGAGGGAAGTGGGAGGGGTGGTATTTAAAGGGACACTCAATCAAAATTAAACTTTCATTATTCAGATAGAGCATGCTATTTTAAACAACTTTCCAATTTACTTCCATTAACAAAATGTGCACAGTATTTTTATATTTAAACTTTTTGAGTCACCAGCTCCTACTGAGCCATGTGCAAGAATAAGTGTGTATGCATTTGTGAATGGCTGATGGCTGTGTCATGGTACAGGGGGAGTGGAAAAAGACATAACTTTTAAAATTGTCAAAAAAAATCTACTACTCATTTGAAGTTCAAACTAAGTGCTATTGCATTGTCTTATTATCTTGCATTTGTTGATTATGCAAATCTACTATGTTGACTGGTCCTTTAAGCCTTTGGCTGGGGTGTCTTTGCCTCCTCCTGGTGGCTAGGTTCTTTATTCCCACAAGTAAAGAATGAAGCCGTTGACTCTCCTCATACAGAAGGAAACATAATTTATGTTTTTTCGCAACATGTGAAGCATATCTAGATATTCTCAGTGCACCAGCATTTTAAATACTGCAGCTGTTCAAATTATGTCACTTTAGAGGGCATCAAACAAATGAACATCTTTTTTTTTATTTCTTTGTCTTTCTACAAGTGGTAGAGAATGAAATGTATTGTACGTGAGCTGTCGCATTTGTCAATTTCCTTTTAGAATATTACTTTTACTCCAATAATCCTTATGTGGCAGAAAAGATGCTAATGGTTCAAATGATTTATATTTTTACAGTTGCAAGAGAACCAGGATGAAATCGAAAATATGATGAATGCCATATTTAAAGGTGTTTTTGTGCACAGATATCGGTGAGTATTTTTTTTATTACTTTGTTATTCATTCTATTTCTAATGCGAACTTCATTTTTTTAATTTTTTTTTTTTTTAAGAGATTCCATTGCTGAAATCAGAGCCATTTGCATTGAGGAGATTGGTGTATGGATGAAGATGTATAGTGATGCCTTCCTTAATGATAGCTATTTAAAATATGTTGGTTGGACAATGCATGACAAGGTATGTGTATGATTGTAAATATAATTGCTGCTTTTTCATGTAATTCCTAGTCTCATAAACTGTCTTGTCCTCATTTTCTTGCCAATAAGAACAATAAGAAAGTAAATCTGAAATTCTTTTTGCCCTCTAATATACACAAAAGTTTATGTAAGTATCTTATATGTCGGAAAGCTTTATCTTGTGTACAATGAATATAAAAAAGAATAAGTAATGACGGTTGTTTAGAAGTTTTTTTTCTTGGAAATAAACCCTGATATTGTTAAAGTATGCAGTTTATTTCTGGATTCACATATATACAGCATTTGCACTTCTGTCCTTTTGATATTTTTGTGGTCTTGCTTGTACATATGTTCCTCTTAGTTACGTCTATTTAATTTCCTATACATTTTATTGGCTTTCTGTCTTTTAGCAAGGGGAGGTTCGCCTAAAGTGTCTTACTGCTTTACAAGGACTGTATTACAATCGAGAACTAAATTCTAAGCTGGAGCTGTTCACTAGCAGGTTTAAGGTAATAACATTATTTATTTACTTATGTTAAATGAATATTACATTTTTTAAAATTATTTTTAAAAGCCCTTTTTTAATTTTTTATAGGATCGAATTGTGTCAATGACTCTTGACAAAGAGTATGATGTTGCAGTTCAAGCAATAAAACTACTGACTCTGGTTTTACAGTACGTATAAAAATTTAGGATTTTTTTTTAATAAACATTTCAAGTTATATAAGTTATTTCAGATTTGCTTTTAAGGACTATTCTATTGTTAATGAGTCTTAAGTGTTTTATACCAAAAGGCTCTCAAACCTCATCTGGAATCCAGACGTATTTTTTCTGCTATTTTTTTTTTTTTTTACACAGAAAGTATTGCCTAGTTACTTAAGGGCCAGTAAACATACCAAATAATGTTATATAATTCTGCACATAGTTCAGAATTATGTAACATTAGCTTAGAGCTAGCTTTATAAAACAAAGGGCTACATAGATATTTACCTAAGAAAATTACTTTTACAGAACGCCACTCCTTGCTCTACTGGTCTGTTTTCTTTCCTATGGCATGGAGAGTCCACAAAACATTCTAATTACTAGTGGGATATTCACTCCTGGCCAGCAGGAGGTGGCAAAGAGCACCCCAGCAGAGCTGTTAAGTGTCACTTCCCTTACCCATAACCCCCAGTCATTCTCTTTGCCTTGATCACGGGAGAATGTGCGAAGATGGTGTCTGAAGAAATTCAAGAATTTAATCCTTTAATGGGTACTTTTCCCTGCAAGCAAGGATTGGGACTATGCTGTGTCTATTTCAATCTTTTTAGTATGAGTAATGGTGGCTTTTAGCAGTTATAAGATGGCGAGGTGGTCCTTGCTTAAATTCTAACATTAATGTTATCCCAGGGTTTGTTACTCTGTTTTTCTTTTTTCTTCAGGTCCTTGTCAGTAGTCGTGTGAGACTGACAGACCTGGGAGATTATATCTGCCCTGCAGCTGAAGTTCCTAGGTCCCTGTCAGGATTTGTTCTGCCAGACCAGGAGCTACTGAGAGCTGGAAGACTAGTAACTCCCTTGATTACCCTTTCTTTCATGTAATTAGCAAGAGTCCATGAGCTAGTGACGTATGGGATATACATTCCTACCAGGAGGGGCAAAGTTTCCCAAACCTTAAAATGCCTATAAATACACCCCTCACCACACCCACAATTCAGTTTTACAAACTTTGCCTCCTATGGAGGTGGTGAAGTAAGTTTGTGCTAGATTCTACGTTGATATGCGCTCCGCAGCAGGTTGGAGCCCGGTTTTCCTCTCAGCGTGCAGTGAATGTCAGAGGGATGTGAGGAGAGTATTGCCTATTTGAATTCAATGATCTCCTTCTACGGGGTCTATTTCATAGTTTCTCTGTTATCGGTCGTAGAGATTCATCTCTTACCTCCCTTTTCAGATCGACGATATACTCTTATATATATATATATATATATATATATATATATATATATATATATATATATATATATATATATATACCATTACCTCTGCTGATTTTCGTTTCAGTACTGGTTTGGCTTTCTACAACATGTAGATGAGTGTCCTGGGGTAAGTAAGCCTATTTTCTGTGACACTCTAAGCTATGGTTGGGCACTTTTTTTTATAAAGTTCTAAATATATGTATTCAAACATTTATTTGCCTTGACTCAGGATGTTCAACATTCCTTATTTTCAGACAGTCAGTTTCATATTTGGGATAATGCATTTGAATAAAACAATTTTTTTCTTACCTTAAAATTTGACTTTTCCCTGTGGGCTGTTAGGCTTGCGGGGGCTGAAAATGCTTCATTTTATTGCGTCATTCTTGGCCCGGACTTTTTTGGCGCAAAATTTCTTTTCTGTTTCCGGCGTCATACATGTCGCAGGAAGTTGCGTCATTTTTTACGTTCTTTTGCGCCAAAAATGTCGGCGTTCCGGATGTGGCGTCATTTTTGGCGCCAAAAGCATTTAGGCGCCAAATAATGTGGGCGTCTTATTTGGCGCTAAAAAAAATATGGGCGTCACTTTTGTCTCCACATTATTTAAGTCTCATTTTTTTATTGCTTCTGGTTGCTAGAAGCTTGTTCACTGGCATTTTTTCCCATTCCTGAAACTGTCATTTAAGGAATTTGATCAATTTTGCTTTATATGTTGTTTTTTCTATTACATATTGCAAGATGTCCCATGTTGAAGCTGAGTCAGAAGATACTTCTGGAAAATCGCTGCCTGGTGCTGGAGCTACCAAAGCTAAGTGTATCTGCTGTAAACTTTTGGTAGCTGTTCCTCCAGCTGTTGTTTGTATTGAATGTCATGACAAACTTGTTAATGCAGATAATATTTCCTTTAGTAAAGTTACATTACCTGTTGCTGTTCAATCAACATCTAATACTCAGAGTGTTCCTGATAACATAAGAGATTTTGTTTCTAAATCCATTAAGAAGGCTATGTCTGTTATTCCTCCTAGTAAACGTAAAAAGTCTTTTAAAACTTCTCATTTTTCAGATGAATTTTTAAATGAACATCATCATTCTTATTCTGATAATGGCTCTTCTGGTTCAGAGGATTCTGTCTCAGAGGTTGATGCTGATAAATCTTCATATTTATTTAAAATGGAATTTATTCGTTCTTTACTTAAAGAAGTCCTAATTGCATTAGAAATTGAGGATTCTGGTCCTCTTGATACTAAATCTAAACGTTTAGATAAGGTTTTTAAATCTCCTGTAGTTATTCCAGAAGTTTTTCCTGTTCCTGGTGCTATTTCTGAAGTAATTTCCAGGGAATGGAATAATTTGGGTAATTCATTTACTCCTTCTAAACGTTTTAAGCAATTATATCCTGTGCCATGTGATAGATTAGAATTTTGGGACAAAATCCCTAAGGTTGATGGGGCTGTCTCTACTCTTACTAAGCGTACTACCATTCCTACGGCAGATGGTACTTCCTTTAAGGATCCTTTAGATAGGAAAATTGAATCCTTTCTAAGAAAAGCTTACTGTGTTCAGGTAATCTTCTTAGACCTGCTATATCTTTGGCGGATGTTGCTGCAGCTTCAACTTTTTGGTTGGAAGCTTTAGCGCAACAAGTAACAGATCATAATTCTCATAGCATTATTATTCTTCTTCTTCAACATGCTAATAATTTTATTTGTGATGCCATCTTTGATATCATTAGAGTTGATGTCAGGTATATGTCTCTAGCTATTTTAGCTAGAAGAGCTTTATGGCTTAAAACTTGGAATGCTGATATGTCTTCTAAGTCTACTCTGCTTTCCCTTTCTTTCCAGGGTAATAAATTATTTGGTTCTCCGTTGGATTCTATTATCTCAACTGTTACTGGAGGGAAAGGAACTTTTTTACCACAGGATAAAAAATCTAAAGGTAAATTTAGGTCTAATAATCGTTTTCGTTCCTTTCGTCACAACAAGGAACAAAAGCCTGATCCTTCATCCTCAGGAGCGGTATCAGTTTGGAAACCATCTCCAGTCTGGAATAAATCCAAGCCTTTTAGAAAATCAAAGCCAGCTCCTAAGTCCACATGAAGGTGCGGCCCTCATTCCAGCTCAGCTGGTAGGGGGCAGATAAAGTTTTTTCAAAGGAATTTGGATCAATTCCGTTCACAATCTTTGGATTCAGAATATTGTTTCAGAAGGGTACAGAATTGGCTTCAAGATAAGGCCTCCTGCAAAGAGATTTTTTCTTTACCGTGTCCCAGTAAATCCAGCGTAGGCTCAAGCATTTCTGAAATGTGTTTCAGATCTAGAGTTGGCTGGAGTAATTATGCCAGTTCCAGTTCTGGAACAGGGGCTGGGGTTTTATTCAAATCTCTTCATTGTACCAAAGAAGGAGAATTCCTTCAGACCAGTTCTGGATCTAAAAATATTGAATCGTTATGTAAGGATACCAACATTCAAAATGGTAACTGTAAGGACTATCCTGCCTTTTGTTCAGCAAGGGCATTATATGTCTACAATAGATTTACAGGATGCATATCTGCATATTCCGATTCATCCAGATCACTATCAGTTTCTGAGATTCTCGTTCCTAGACAAGTATTACCAGTTTGTGGCTCTGCCGTTTGGCCTAGCAACAGCTCCAAGAATTTTTACAAAGGTTCTCGGTGCCCTTCTGTCTGTAATCAGAGAACAGGGTATTGTGGTATTTCCTTATTTGGACGATATCTTGGTACTTGCTCAGTCTTCACATTTAGCAGAATCTCATACGAATCGACTTGTGTTGTTTCTTCAAGATCATGGTTGGAGGATCAATTTACTAAAAAGTTCATTGATTCCTCAGACAAGGGTAACCTTTTTGGGTTTCCAGATAGATTCAGTGTCCATGACTCTGTCTTTGACAGACAAGAGACGTCTAAAATTGATATCAGCTTGTTGAAACCTTCAGTCACAATCATTCCCTTCGGTAGCCTTATGCATGGAAATTCTAGGTCTTATGACTGCTGCATCAGACGCGATCCCCTTTGCTCGTTTTCAAATGCGACCTCTTCAGCTCTGTATGCTGAACCAGTGGTGCAGGGATTACACAAAGATATCTCAATTAATATCTTTAAAACCGATTGTACGACACTCTCTGACGTGGTGGACAGATCACCATCGTTTATTTCAGGGGGCTTCTTTTGTTCTTCCGACCTGGACTGTAATCTCAACAGATGCAAGTCTTACAGGTTGGGGAGCTGTGTGGGGGTCTCTGACGGCACAAGGGGTTTGGGAATCTCAGGAGGTGAGATTACCGATCAATATTTTGGAACTCCGTGCAATTTTCAGAGCTCTTCAGTCTTGGCCTCTTCTAAAGAGAGAATCGTTCATTTGTTTTCAGACAGACAATGTCACATCTGTGGCATACATCAATCATCAAGGAGGGACTCACAGCCCTCTGGCTATGAAAGAAGTATCTCGAATTCTGGTTTGGGCGGAATCCAGCTCCTGTCTAGTTTCTGCGGTTCATATCCCAGGTATAGACAATTGGGAAGCGGATTATCTCAGTCGCCAAACGTTGCATCCGGGCGAATGGTCTCTTCACCCAGAGGTATTTCTTCAGATTGTCCAAATGTGGGGACTTCCAGAAATAGATCTGATGGCCTCTCATCTAAACAAGAAACTTCCCAGGTATCTGTCCAGATCCAGGGATCCTCATGCGGAAGCGGTGGACGCGTTGTCACTTCCTTGGAATTATCAACCTGCCTATATCTTTCCGCCTCTAGTTCTTCTTCCAAGAGTGATTTCCAAAATCCTAATGGAGTATTCGTTTGTAAGGCTGGTGGCTCCAGCATGGCCACACAGGTTTTGGTATGCGGATCTCGTTCGGATGGCAAGTTGACAACCTTGGACACTTCCGTTAAGGCCAGACCTTCTGTCTCAAGGCCCATTTTTCCATCAGGATCTCAAATCATTAAATTTGAAGGTATGGAGATTGAACGCTTAATACTTAGTCATAGAGGTTTCTCTGACTCAGTGATTAATACTATGTTACAAGCTCGTAAATCTGTGTCTAGGAAGATCTATTACCGAGTTTGGAAGGCTTACATTTCTTGGTGTTCTTCACATAAATTCTCTTGGCATTCTTTTAGAATTTTACAATTTCTTCAAGATGGTTTGGATAAGGGTTTGTCTGCAAGTTCCTTGAAAGGACAAATCTCTGCTCTTTCGGTTCTTTTTCACAGAAAGATTGCTAATCATCCTGATATTCATTGTTTTGTACAGGCTTTGGTTCGTATCAAGCCTGTCATTAAGTAAATCTCTCCTCCTTGGAGTCTCAATTTGGTTCTGAGGGCTTTACAGGCTCCTCCGTTTGAACCTATGCATTCTCTGGATATTAAATTACTTTCCTGGAAAGTTTTGTTCCTTTTGGCCATCTCTTCTGCTAGAAGAGTTTCTGAATTATCTGCTCTTTCTTGTGAATCTCCTTTTCTGATTTTTCATCAGGATAAGGCGGTGTTGCGGACTTCATTTTATTTTTTACCTAAAGTTGTAAATTCTAACAACATTAGTAGAGAAATTGTTGTTCCTTCATTGTGTCCTAATCCTAAGAATTCTCTGGAGAGATCTTTGCGTTCTTTGGATGTAGTAAGAGCTTTGAAATATTATGTTGAAGCTACTAAAGATTTCAGGAAGACTTCTAGTCTATTTGTTATCTTTTCTGCTTTTACGAAAGGTCAGAAGGCTTCTGCCATTTCTTTGGCGTCTTGGTTAAAGTCTTTGATTCATCATGCTTAGGTAGAGTCGGGTAAATCACCGCCTCAAAGGATTACAGCTCATTCTGCTAGGTCAGTTTCTACTTCCTGGGCTTTTAGGAATGAAGCTTCTGTTGATCAGATTTGCAAAGCAGCAACTTGGTCTTCTTTGCATACTTTTACTAAATTCTACCATTTTGATGTTTTCTCTTCTTCTGAAGCAGTTTTTGGTAGAAAAGTACTTCAGGCAGCTGTTTCAGTTTGATTCTTCTGCTTATAATTTCAGTTTTTTTCATTATAAGATTAAAACTTTTTGATTTGGGTTGTGGATTATTTTTTCAGCGGAATTGGCTGTCTTTATTTTATCCCTCCCTCTCTAGTGACTCTTGCGTGGAAGTTCCACATCTTGGGTATCTGCTATCCCATACGTCACTAGCTCATGGACTCTTGCTAATTATATGAAAGAAAACATAATTTATGTAAGAACTTACCTGATAAATTCATTTCTTTCATATTAGCAAGAGTCCATGAGGCCCACCCTTTTTGTGGTGGTTATGATTTTTTTGTATAAAGCAGAATTATTCCAATTCCTTATTTTTTATGCTTTCGCTCCTTTCTTATCACCCCACTTCTTGGCTATTCGTTAAACTGAATTGTGGGTGTGGTGAGGGGTGTATTTATAGGCATTTTGAGGTTTGGGAAACTTTGCCCCTCCTGGTAGGAATGTATATCCCATTTGTCACTAGCTCATGGACTCTTGCTAATATGAAAGAAATGAATTTATCAGGTAAGTTCTTACGTAAATTGTTTGTTTTTTTTATCCACCCCCCTACTAATCCACAAAATATTTTTTTTTAATAAATACAGAAATTGCAGTTTTAAAACCAGATGGATAATTACATGAAAAATTACATTGACTTGCCATAGTGACAAAATAGCATTTTGTATCTGTAAACCATACAAGTCTACTCACTCAAGAGAAGTCAACCAATAAACAGGTGAAACTTGAAAAATTAGAATATTGTGCAAAAGTTAATTTATTTCACTAATGCAACTTAAAAGCTGAAAAGCTGAAACTAATATGAGATAGACTCATTACATGCAAAGCAAGATAGTTCCAGCCGTGATTTGTCATAATTGTGATGTTTATGGCTTACAGCTCATGAAAACCCCAAATCCACAATCTCAGAAAATTAGAATATTATGAAAAGGTGCAATATTCTAGGCTCAAAGTGTCCCACAGTCTGGTCTCTCAGTCTGGTTCAGTAGGAATCACAATCATGGGAAAGACTGCTGACCTGACAGTTGTGCAGAAAACCATCATTGACACCCTCCATAAGGAGGGAAAGCCTCAAAAGGTAATTGCAAAAGAAGTTGGATGTTCCCAAAGTGCTGTATCAAAGCACATTAATAGAAAGTTATGTGGAAGGGAAAAGTGTCAAAAGGTGCACAAGCAGCAGGGATGACCGCAGCCTGGAGAGGATTGTCGGGAAAAGGCCATTCAAAAGTGTTGGGGACTTTCACAAGGAGTGGACTCAGGCTGGAGTCAATGCATCAAGAGCCACCACACACAGATGGATCCTGGATATAGGCTTCAAATGTCGTATTACTCTTGTCAAGCCACTCCTGAACAAACAACGTCAGAAGCGTCTTACATGGGCTAACTGAGCAACAGACCTGGTCTGTTGCTCAGTGGTCCAGATTATTCTTTTCTGATTAGAGCAAATTTTGCATCTCTTTTGGAAACCAAGGACCCAGAGTATGGAGGAAGAATGGAGAGGCACACACTGCAAGATGCTTGAAGTCCAGTGTGAAGTTTCCACAGTCTGTGTTGATTTGGGGAGCCATGTCATCTGCTGGTGTTGATCCACTGTGCTTCATTAAGTCCAGGGTCAATGCAGCCGCCTACCAGGAGATTTTGGCGCACTTCATGCTTCCTTCCGCAGACGAGCTCTATGGGGATGCTGACTTCATTTTCCAGCAGGACTTGGCACCTGCCCACACTGCCAAAAGCACCAAAACCTGGTTCAATGACCGTGGGATTACTGTGCTTGATTGGCCAGCAAACTCGCCTGACCTGAACCCCATAGAGAATCTATGAGGCATTGCCAAGAGAAAGATGAGAGACATGAGACCGAGCAATGCAGAAGAGCTGAAGGCCGCTATTGAAGCCTCCTGGTCTTCCATAACACTTCAGCAGTGCCACAGGCTGATAGCTTCCATGCCACGCCGCATTGTCAGTAATTGCTGCAAAAGGGGCCCAAACCAAGTAGTGAGTACATACAGTATGCATGCTTTTACTTTTCAGAGGTCCTATATTGTTCTATGTACAATCCTTGTTTTATTGATTGCATGTAATAATCTAATTTTCTGAGATTGTGGATTTGGGGTTTTCATGAGCTGTAAGCCATAATCATCACAATTTTGACAAATCATGGCTTGAACTATCTTGCTTTGCATGTAATGAGTCTATCTCATACATTAATTTTACCTTTTAAGTTGCATTAGTGAAATAAATGAACTTTTGCAAGATATTCTAATTTTTCGAGTTTCACCTGTGTGTGTGTGTGTGTGTGTGTGTGTGTATATATATCTATATATATCTATATATATATATATATCTATATATATATATCTATATATCTATATATATATATATCTATATATATATATATATATATATATATATATATATATATATATATATATATATATATCAGTTTATCTTTCATTGGTATGAAAGCTTGATGTAACTCTGTCAATATAACAAACTAAATAATCTTTTTGCTCATCAGTTAACACTGACCAGTAAAAGTGTATGGGGCCCTGGCAGAAAACAAAAGCCAGAATCCACACTTTTTCAGGTGGGCATGCGTCATGTGAATCCCCCTGTTAGCTGGGCAGTGATCCTGAAGGCTCCAGACTCCTTCCTTGCACACTTTGGATTTCAGTATGCTCTTTGGGCCAGAATGTGTTCTTTGTTTGTGCCTTGCAATATATGTGTTTATATACATTTAATATGTATATAGGCCATTTATGTTGATACTCAGCTTGTGTGCTTTTTTTATTCAAGGAACTTCAGTCTTGTTGGTTAAGGAGGCTCGGCATTTGGGAAACAGGACATGTTTTGGTAATTTATTTTTATTTGGCTGTGGAAGAGCATGCAAACTCATGCATCAATATAACACCATTTTCAGCATTACACGCTGTCTGGTGCTAGCAGGTTGATGTCTGTTTTGGTGCATGCTTTCATTTTTTATTTATTTTTTTTAGTTTTTTTTATCCTACATTTATATTTTCCTATTTTGCTGCATGGTTCTTAATTTAGACTCATATTATCTTGGCATATTGTGTATTATGTTATAGATAATGTCTTAAGTTCCACTCTTCAAAGTCTGGTAAGTGGATATATTTTCCACATATGTTCTTTAATAGCAAAAATATAGAAAAATATCTTTAGACAGTGAAAGTCAAAGTGCTGTACATTTAAGACTGGAGAAACAGATGTTTCTGTATTTCCTGTATTGATTTTATGTTGGCTGTTAATGAGCATTACATGCATTCTGTGCAACCTGAAATTAAAGTATCTGAATATGAAACGTTTATCCTTAAGGGACATAAAACTTTTGTTTAGTCTTTTAATAGATTAACATAATTTTAATTGTTCTGCAGTACCCTTTTAAATGCCTAATGTGGAGTATGCAGTTTGAGTTCTTGAGATAATTGAAAAATCCACACTTTACAGCCCCCTTTGCAATGTCATTTCTTTCATGTAATTAGCAAGAGTCCATGAGCTAGTGACGTATGGGATATACATTCCTACCAGGAGGGGCAAAGTTTCCCAAACCTCAAAATGCCTATAAATACACCCCTCACCACACCCACAATTCAGTTTTACAAACTTTGCCTCCCGTGGAGGTGGTGAAGTAAGTTTGTGCTAGATTCTACGTTGATATGCGCTTCGCAGCAGGCTGGAGCCCGGTTTTCCTCTCAGAGTGCAGTGAATGTCAGAGGGATGTGAAGAGAGTATTGCCTATTTGAATTCAATGGTCTCCTCCTACGGGATCTATTTCATAGGTTCTCTGTTATCGGTCGTAGAGATTCATCTCTTACCTCCCTTTTCAGATCGACTATATACTCTTATATACCATTACCTCTACGGATTCTCGTTTCAGTACTGTTTTGGCTATCTACTATATGTAGATGAGTGTCCTGGGGTAAGTAAGTCTTATTTTTTGTGACACTCTAAGCTATGGTTGGGCACTTTATATATAAAGTTCTAAATATATGTCTTTAAACTTATATTTGCCTTGATTCAGGATAATCAATATTCCTTATTTCTTCTGTTAAGTGTGATCAGTCCACGGGTCATCATTACTTCTGGGATATTACTCCTCCCCAACAGGAAGTGCAAGAGGATTCACCCAGCAGAGCTGCATATAGCTCCTCCCCTCTACGTCACTCCCAGTCATTCTCTTGCACCCAACGACTAGATAGGATGTGTGAGAGGACTATGGTG